>NW_020312049.1:0-139833 GCF_002999335.1 Cyclospora cayetanensis | reverse complement strand
ATTGTCTAGAGCTCTGACGTGTGCTCTCTCTCTCTCTCTCTCACTCTCTCTCTCTCTCTCTCGCTCTCTATCTCTCTCTCTCTCTCTCTCTCTCTCTCTCTCTCTCTCTCTCTCTCTCTCTCTCTCTCTCTCTCTCTCTCTCTCTCACTGTGTAGCACCTTCAGGCCCAACTGCACACTGACTGCTCCTCACAGTAGCCACTATATGAAAAGAGGAACACATATATTTAAGTGAGAAGGATACATCGATTCAAGTAAGAAGGATAGAGTTGGGTGCGCCGTCAAAAGTGTGCAGGCGCAGAGAGGCGCCTCGCTCATTGTAAAAGCGTAGAAGACACCACTGCTGGCTGTGTTTTCCCTGCGTTCACCTACGACCTACTTGCCGCCAAGGCTTGCCCATTATAGCAGGCCGAGTTGGCGGGGGCTGCGCCGTGTCTTACACCGTCTCGGCGCTCCGGAAATTGTGGGTGCTCTGACAGCCTATCTGTAAACACCCTGGTGGGCGGACGGACGAGCGTGGGCTTCAAATCACTCTTCCCGAATCAAACCCTGTTTCTCAAAGTCAGGATAGTCGTTCTTACGGCTACACATGACTCTTGGAGGGGCCCCTAGGGCCTTGCGGGCCTCTGCCTCTTCCTTTGGAGACGCGAATTGTGCTAGGACGGCGCACAGCAGCGGGGAGGATACGACGTGCAGCTTGCGGGCTGTGCGCTTCTCAGCCAGCTCGTACTGATAGAGCGCGGGTGCGATGGTTTCTTTGTTTCTGTAGGGTCGCATCAAATCCACACGGGAACCGAAGCCCATTGCGCTCTGCTCGTGGAGCCCAGTGTGCAGGGCCCCTCGGGTGTATCCTTTCTTTACAAGAAACTTCACACGGTACAGAGAGCAGTTCTAGGCGCAGGGGCATGTGCATATATCTATATATATATATATATATATATATATTTATATAGTGTTAAGCATGTAGGGGATTGGGACGCCCGAGGAGGAAGGTGGCATGTAGAGCAAAGCGACGTACGCGCGCTCAAAGAAATTCCATGCCCAGAGTTTTCCGTCTGCCGACAGTACCACGGCTTCCCACCAACCAACCCCGACGCTAAGCACAGAGGCACTTAGGCCTGCCCGAATCAAATCTACTGGCATGGGTTCGAAGGTCTGCGCCTTGATGCAAACCTGCGCACACAGAAAACGTCCATAGACGCCAGAGGCAAACATCCCCTGCGCTTGCGTGCGGCGCCGCAAGAAAGCGGGGGAAAAGCATACCCCCTGCAAGCCAGTCAGGGTGTACATACGAAACACCACCATGGCGAAACGTCAGCGCGCTGATCTCATTCACGTCTAGACGCACCTCCTCCACCTCATCCCAAAGAAGGAAGGTTCCCCACTGGAAGACTTCCCCCGACGTATTGAGCGCGACGGTCATATTCGAACCGACGCTCAATTGCTGGACATGACCTGGAATGCTGACTCGTTGGGGAATCCTTTCACTCCTAGAATTCTTTCCAAGGCCCAGTTGGCCGTTAGGGGCTCGCCCAAAGCTTTTCAGCGTACCATCCATGAAGATCAGAAACGTCATTCCAAGGCCGCAGTGGACGGATATGGGCAGGGGGCCTTCACACAACTCGGGCAGCGAAATCCAAAGAGGCTGCAAGGCAACCCACAGACAGCAGCGTTCCACACGCAGTCAGGCTGCCGCGCGCAGGCTTCCTCGATGCCAGAATAAATAATCGTGGCCGCACACAGAAAGTCGCAGGCTTCCTCAATGCCAGAATAAATAATCGTGGCCGAACACAGAAAGACGCAGGCTTCCCTGCACGCCCCAGCCTCACGACTGCCTCTGACCCCCTTAGATTTATCGGCAGACCTGCCCCCATTCATTTGAGCGATTGACTGCGCTTGGACTCTGCTTTGTAAACACCTAAATGGGGAGAGGAGAGGGTCCTTTTTAATCTTTTATCCTCGAACAACATGCACCTAGTGTCTCTACGCTGGACGGGCATAAAGGTTTCTTTTCTACCTGTACAGCACCATGGGTCGCTTACCAGCGGGACGTCGCTGATCACTCCTTTAATGAAAATATGATCACCTCGGCCCCACATGTAGATTCTCCCCATTTCGTCCAGAGCAGCATTGTGGTAGCCGCCAACGCTACGCGACACAACGCAGAACTCCAGGATACACACGAGTTTAGAGGTCCCGCTTCAGTCTTCTGCAAAAGCAATCACTTCTGGTATCTCCGTTCAACAAAGTTCTAGCCAGCAACCAAGGCACGGCTTGCGTCAGTGCATTATCCATGCTAGACACGGCGTAGACTATTTAGACGACCGCTTCGCGTTTGTGTGCGGGAAGAGGCTACCGCAAATGTTTCAGCCCAAGGTTCCCAGTGCTGCATGGCCCTTGAAGGTCTGCCCAAGTCGCTTCAACACTACGACAAATTTCGCATCCTCGCGAAGTTCAGGTACCTGAGTGTCTCTATACGGGCTCCCTCCTTGAGCTCTCGGGGATGCTGGAATCGCAGCCGTGTTGGCCGAGGCACCACAGCCTTTCGCGGAGCGCATCCACACTGTCCACTGCACAGACACAGAGCACATGCACGATGCCTCCTGCGTCTAATCATGTGCAAAATAAGAGCATTCGAGCATGCTCGCACTGACCCACGACGCACACCGTTTTTCTGCCTAGCGACGTGAAACAAACGTCAGCTTTCACGTTCAAACGTCTGTGTGGTCAGCTCTGTGCTCACTATTTGTTTGAACCCCAGGCGAACACACTGCCTTGCTCCGTTAAGAGCACAGAGTGATCAACCCCGCAGAAAACCTCCTGCACGCGAAGGGGCTGCATGAGGCCCCGAATGGGGTGCCTTGGGAGGGGCACTCCCGCCCCCTCCTCAGGACACCCCAACTGCATCCGATCGTTCAAGCCGTATGAATACACAAAGCCAGCACCCGATACCAACACGGTATGGAAGGCGCCAACGGCAATGTGTGAAAGAGAAGCCTCGCCGTTGAAAGCGAGCAAACGCCGAATGCCTTCAGCCCACTCTGAATTAACGCACACCAACCGCTAGCAGGCCGGATCCAATGCCCCTATCGAACTATCATATTACGGCTTTTTCCTTGCTCAAGAACGATTTCACGTGTTTAACACAGATGCTTTGGGTGTAGCAATTTGTCTGGAATCCGCGCGCTTAGCTGCGCAGATTCTCCCGCCTTTGGGATACACTTTTGAGCAGGCACCTCGGCACATGAGCCCAAGGCGTACTCCTGCCGTTTGTAGTGTGCTTACCAGTCGGATACACCTCCGCCCCTTCAATACTCGCCGTAACATGCACGAGCTGCAGGCCAATGCTGCATAGGCCAAGGCGCTCCTTTACCTGTACATAATGCCAAAGAAAACCGGTGATTCGCCAGAGGTACATTGCATTCGCATGCAAGCCGCAGAGCTCTCCAGGGCGCACCGGTTTAACTGACTAAATAAGGCTCACATTCATCAGTTCCATGGCCACTGCACACTCCCGAAGTGTCTTCCTGTCTGCAAGGACCTGAGGCACCGCATCAACAGCCGTGAAACGCAGCATTTTTCTTGATGCCCTTTCCTGAGGGCAGCATGACGGGAGGATGTTGACGATACAGCAAAAACACTTTTGCGGTCGGCTGCTGTGGCAAATGAGAAAAAGACACGGGACGTTTGTACCATTAATCTAAGCGCTTCCGAATGCATCCTTTGAGCGCACCTTTTCTCGTGACAAAATACACTTAAGCTTTTCTTCCTGTAGAATGCGGCGCACTCTATTTCCTCGCCACCAAGCTTGGATTCGCACGATTGCTTCATGTGCGCGCGAGACATGGAGTCGCAACAGCTTAGGCAGCAGGAATCTGATGCAAATGCAAGCATTAAGGCCGCGGATTATGAGTAAGACAATAAGCTCAACCCACAAAAAAGACTTCATTACCGCCTTTTAGAATACCTCAGGCCACATTCAGAGGACTTGCCAACTGAGTAGTCACCTCTGTTTCACCAAAGTACAAGACCAAGAATTTCAGCTAAGCCAAACACCAATTCGTGTCCCTCCGTGCAAGCCCCAGCAGTGACGCCATCTGCCACAGTATGATCCATTTGCCAACTTTCTGAACTCTTTCATCTACCAGCCAGCATACCCCGCACGACCTACTTTTGCATTGTGTAAGCAGCCTGTGTGACATGCTGCAATCGTTGGAGCACCAAGAAGGTCCTGGCAGCGTTTTGGATAACAAGCCGAGCCTGGTCCTCACGGATTCCAGTATTGACTTTATCGAGGCTGGGAGCAGGCACAAGCAGTCCAACAGGCAAAGGCATACGGAGTGAGAAGGAGTGGTATCGAGCTGTACTGCCCGGGCCGCAGCATGCAACCAGCTGCAAAGTAGGTAAGGTGCACATCGCAGGTCCTGAGAAGTTTCTTACATTTTCGCATGCTTCGCGTAAAATGCGCCGTGCCGAACGCGATAACCCTTCCAGTGGCGCTGCAGGATGCACCAGCACAGCACCAAAGACGAGACTGCTAACCAGTCCGGCATCAGGTGGAGACACATTGGGTACATCCCTTCATGTGCAATGGTTGCTTCCGTCGCTCTACAGGTGCAAGCCTTCAGAAAGTCAGTCATGCACTTTCCGTTTTGAAGCTACAGCACATCTGTGAGCCTACCTGAATCACTATTGCATACGGTGTCAAATACTTCATCAATGCAAGCCTTAAGCGAGACACATATCCCCTCCATGCTGCCTGGATCTTCGTAGCAAACGCGTTGATTCTCCTTTGTTCCTTAAGTTCCGCCAAGGTGCGCTTTGCGCGCACGATTTTCAGGAGGCCCTGAATCACTCTCGCTGCATGGTCTTCCTTGCGACGGTGCGCAGTCCGTTTCCATCGCAAACCGGTCACTCCCGCATATGTAATCTGGGGCCATAAGCACAGCGAACATTCATGCATGTTGCCTATGCTGCGTAAACCACCTTCATTAGCACTACGCAAAAGAAAGGGACCATTGCAGCTCCCAGAGATCGGCTTCTGATGCAAAGCGACAAGGGATGCAAAGCACCAGGGGAAAAGACAGGCACGGCAACGAAAACACATGCGCAGCGCCAACATCAAAAGATCTAAAGGTACAGTAAACGCATGATGTCAATACATAAATACGTGTGATTAGCGCAGCATGCCGATAATTGGCCTAAAGACAAACCCGGCGCGCTTGGTCAAGAAGTCTTCCCATCTTCGCCCTCCGAGTAATTGCTGCCGTTCTGCAGCCGAAAATGCAATAGCTCGCAAGTGGATAGTGCGGTAATGAATACTACTCTTAGAAATCTGGATCCGTTGGTTGCCACTGCGTAGTGTTTTCAGTGACGCGCAAAAACTACTCTTCGTCACAAAGAATTGGCGCACTCTTGCCCGTGCTGGCTGAAGTACGGTACAAAAAGCAATGATTTTTCTGGAATTGAAGCAGAGTGCTGCGCTTACTGCTTGCGAGATCTGTACCCCCTATACACCTTTTGAATCTGAGTTGCCGCCACAACCCTTCTGCTATGCAGCCTGAAAGAAGCCTCACAGACGGAAGTGAAAAGAGGAAAGGATTTACAAATCTTTCCCGCCAGTCCAGCTTCGAAGCAACAACATCACATATTCTTCTGATGTAGAGTTGCTTGGGCTACGTCGCTCACAGACAAAGCTTCATCGTGTAAATTGCCCCAAGGAAAGTCTTGGCCAGTTCTAACTTCTTGAACTGTGTCTTGCGAATGTCATATCGCCTCATGAGAGACTGAATTCTCACGACGCGAGAGGCGAACTGCACATACTGCCTGAAAAAAAACAGTTCAAAGCATACAAGATCAGTCCTGTGATATACCATATCTAGGGCAAAACTTGTGCACTCTCCCCTACCATCCAATAACTTGTGCGCAAGCGCGCTATCATGGCTCATTTACATCACAGTATACCCGCCCAGCAAGTTGTAACACTATATGAAGGCGTTACACTCAGAATCGCAAATCTACATCATGTTGAGGGAGATGCGTACGACCGGGCTTTGCTCGCTCTGTAAATCGACTGGAGCCTGATAATCAGCGGCTTAAGATTGGCCATAACAGTCCTGAAATACTGGTCGATGACAAGCCACCCGGCCTTGCGTAGAAACACCTTTGAGCTACCAAGCTGATACTCCTGCTTCGGAACACCTAGCCTCTCCAGCATAGTCGTTGTAGCAGTCTTATCGTCTCCCCCTTCCTGCGCAAGTGTCGAATCCCATGGCACCCTGCGTTTCAAGCCCCCAGATGGTCACCTCATGCGGCGACCTGCCTCACAAGACCGAACACTGGGCAACGAAGCTAAAGTTGAGCTGGCCTTCTAAGGCGCACTGATTTAAAGCAGCCACAGCTTACCAATTTGGCCCCAAGGACCCGCAGAAGAATGCTGTTGTCATTAACAAAGTCGGCGAAGGAGGCGCGGTAGGCAAAGCCTCTGTGGATGATCCCTACAGCCTCCAACACTGACAAACTAATGAGCTGCCCAAGAGTGCTTTCCGTTTCAAATACTTGGGGCTTCTTCACCTGATTGGGCTTTATGCACCTATAAAGAAAGACAAAAGGTGTGAGCCACAGCTTCATGCTAAAGCTCTGGTGGTGATCAAGGCATACCAGAAGCCCCACAATTGCGCATAATGAAATCTCGCATTGCTTCACTGTGCACTTCAAATTCAACTTTTCTAATACTTTGTTCGGTATAAACCTGTTGAGCGCATAGGTAAGGCCCCAGATGCCTTCTTCATTATTTTTGTGGTTGAAAACTTCGTTTGCTGCCCTGCGACTTCTGAAATCCATGTAATTGTCAGCACATTAAAAATCTGCAGCCTGGGAATAAGTACCTGCAAAAGTGGGCCCGGGATGACTTTAAAGTGTTCATTAGGTTGTTCATCGATTTCTGGAACTTGGATCCGACAAATTTGCCCTTCATGTTTTTTGAATCTGGAATTTCTACATTCACAAATGCCTTCTTCATGGCCAAGTTGGTTGCTGCCTTAAATACAGCAATAAGCTCATTCGGAAGCCTGAGGAAAGGTTCAGCAGCTCCACGCACTAGTTAACCCCCGCGCCATACACGCATTTGGTACAATGGCCAAAAATATAATATGACGCAAATAGGCGTGTATACGAATACACTGCTTCTGCTTCTTCACTACAGACTTACCGCATTTTGTTCTTAGGAACAAACTCGGTTGCCGTGTAGAGCACAGGAGCAGCAGTGTGGATGATGCGAAAGGTAATCCTAGAATCTCCCTTGGGAATTTCGTAGTTGGGGTTCTTTATGCTTTTGTGACATGCAGCGGTGAAGGATTCACTTGAGCCTACCATGTAACAGCCAACAGCTATCAGTACTCAAAGTTAGAGCCTCGCGAATCCCCCGACATGTGGACACCCCTCAATTTGACGATGCAACAAGCAACAAAGCGCTTGTTTATCACGCTGTACAGCCCTCAGAATGAGCGCTACAGTTATTTCTCTTTTACTCCAAAGCTAGCAATGAAGAGCTGCGAGGGTGGTCTGTAGGAGCAACCAGAGATTTCTAGACTACATTACCAGTATCAAGTGGATCAGGTGGCCTTACCAGTTTGAATTAGGCACTGTTCCTCCAAGAAACCAAAGATACCAGCCTTGGGCTTATCGAAAACCTCTAGCACAGATGCGTTGTCCGAATACACAATCATGGAGTGGTCAATTCCTTCAGCTTCGTATTCAGCTTTCTGAGTCATCATAAATGAATTGAAGAGAGCTCTCACCCCATGAGCAAACAACCTTGGGTATAGTGAATATTCTGCCGAAATTGGCTTTTAAGGTAGTAAGGCAAATTAGCATACTCATTTACTCCCGAGTCTGTTGAACCTTCTTATTATTTTGAGGGTCCTATTTACCTCTGCCTGGAATACTTGCTGAATGAAGAACTGCTGGAGCCTCTCATTTGCGTAGTTGATTAGGAACTGTTCGTAGCTATTAAGCTGGAAAAATTCAAAGCCGTAGATATCCAAAATCTACAAACAAGAGGAACGCACATAACGATGGAACGGTAATTCAGGAACTGCGTACAAAATTCGGATGAGAATTTCAGCTTTGCATAGCTTGCTGCAGCAGCATGCATTTTCTAGCGCCTCGCCATTCATATTCTTGCTTTGGTACACCTCCTTTAGCTCTCCACGGCAAGCCTTCACTACTCACTCCAATCCAAACTTTGTTTTCGTGGTCAAACTTGATCTTATCGTTGACAGATTCGACGATAAAATCGAAAAAAACGCTGTAAACCTCCTTCGCCATAGAGCGGCACATTACCGATGCCTGCTCTGCAGAAAGAGGGCTCTTAATGATATTTCCTCGGACTTCCACAACATTTACTGTTATGGCCTTCAACAATTGCAAAAAATACACACAACTGTGGGTAGTACAAGCTATGCCAGGATGTGAATACGTTTCGCCTTGTCCATAACGGAGACAGGATATGATGCTAGAATGTTATTCGCATTCATGAGAATCCAGACTTACCTCAAGCAGTGCCGCCTTGTCAACACCCAGTAGAGAAACAACTTGGTCAAAATCTGTCTCGTCTTGTAACTTCCCCGCTCTAATCGGATAGTAGAACATCGTAATAAGCATAATCTTATACCGGGAAGCCAAAACACATCCCTTACACCATTGGAACTCAAAAACTAGCCATATGAACTCTATGGATCACAGTCAAGCACAATTCTACGCAATGTATTCTAGAATGGGATTACTGCTGCCTTTACAAATTGTTTTCCAAGTAATATTTAAGGCGGCTACCAGACTGCCAACTGCCTCAAGCAAATGCATTTTGTAAAGAAAATGATAAGGACACATTCAACAGATCGGCCAAAAATGGCAGGGCAGACAGAGACACTACAAATGTACAGGTCTGTTGGTTCTAGCCATGCCCAACAGTGTTAGTGTGTCACAGCTCACTTGTCCGTTCCCATCGCCTGTACATTCGTAAACTTGATGTTTCCGCACATTAGGACTGCCGATAAGACTTGGAAATACGCGAGCTGTTCTTCCTTTGTGAAGAGAAGTCTGTGAAGAACATGCATCAGCCGTATAAGAGAGCACGTCCAAGCCGGGAGAAGAGTGGTATGATTGAAGTAGTGCACATATCACACGCAGGTATTTCTGCCACGCAGCACTTACTCAAGCTGCTTCCTAACGTCGGCAAATTCCTTGAGGTCGTTCACAGTTTCTACTTCGTAGCAACCACTTTTATTCAGGAACTCATACTCCTCAAGCCCCTTCAGGCCGCACTGCTTCTTTTCATCAGCCGAAAGACCCTTTATCATTTGGTAAAATATGTGATAATTACGCTCTCCCTGACCCTGGAACTCAATACGTGACAGTTCCAACATATAGTTGTTTATTAATCCGCCGTGAATACCCCCCGTCGGCGCGACTTCCAGCTTCACAAATCGACCGAAGCGCGATGAGTTGTTGTTCCGTAAGGTCCTAAGGAAAACGCACCAAAAAAACGTAAAAATCTGTATTTGATAACAGAAGTAGAAAAGCATGTCTCCTAGAAGTAACTACTACCACCGGGGATTAAGAAAACTGGATATTGTTTCAACCTGCGTTATGCAAGAACATGACTGCCTCACTTTGCGTTTCCTACGGCTTCTAACACAGGATTTGCACCTAAAATAATATCCTGAACTGTTGAGCCTCCAGCACCAGACTTATCACTGGCAAAATACTGCATGAGCTGCCTTGCGGTTTCGGTTTTCCCTGCCCCTGATTCTCCTGAAACAACACAAGACTGGTTTTCTTTGGTCAAACGCATTAAGTCCATTGCACACTGGGCCAATGCGTAAGTGTGAGGAGGAACATCCGTTGGAAATCCTCGGGATGTGTCGCAATTTTGGTATCGGGTAAGTGTTCCTGGCTCATACAAGCCAGGAATTGCCTTGAACGGGTTCATTGCAATCAACAGGCGTCCTGCATAAGTCTGCAAGGAAGACAAGGAATCGCAGATATGCTACCACACGTCTCTCTGGTGCTTCACACAGCCTTACACAACCATGTTAATAGATAAAAATAGTCCCATAGACGCATCAATACGAGAAGTGCGAGTCAATATATATCTCCGTTTTCAAAATTGCTAAACGAGAAAAGGGTCTGTCTGCATACGTAGATCATATCTCTGACGTATCTTTCCTTGATGATCTGCAACGCCGCCGCCTCGTTCGCATGAGGAATCTTGGAGAGATCATTACACGTCTCTGCCGTTATGCCAACATTCGCATTGAGACATTCACTCTGCTCGACAGTTTTTGTTCCCGCTCCTTCAACTTCCACGGTTAATGATGTGCCAGAGATAGCAGTCACTTTAGCCAGAGCATACAGCTCCTCCCTCTCTGGATCCCTTATCCACACCTGAGAGCCAATCAGGTATTCCCCGAGCTGCACTTCTGAGTATTTCCTCTCTATCTTCGGCTTGGGAGCGGGACCCCCAGCCTTCTTCCCAACGGCCTTAGTTGCCATTTTTCCAGATGAGAGGCTTGAAAGGGGGCAGTGTGCTGGAGAGATCGTGCGGAGCTATGCGTTCATCGCATGCCCGCTGCACGGAGCATTTCGAAAGGCCAATTCAAGTCTTCCATGGGGTACAGCACCCGTCTTCATAGCATTTCAGATATATCGCTTGTTCCAATCGCTATGATCAGGCTTAAGCACACAGATTTGGTAGGGGGGAAACAGGAGTCCACCGGTCCCCCAGACGAAATCCGGTGGTCCTTAGGCTCTGGCATGCAACAGCGTGCTCACTGAGGACCACCGAATGCAGGCTGGAGCCACAGCATTCAAAAAACAAAAAAGCCTTCAATTCTTGAGCGACTCTCAGGAGGTAACCAAGCTCGGATGGCAAAAGGGCTTCCCTCCGTGGCCGCTGCCGCCTCTCGCATAAGGATTGAAGGCTAAGTGAACAGGGCTAGCAGCACACAGGATTCTGGGTGCTCGAATTGCAATGGCGATCAACTGTAGGGTATTGTTTATTTATTCACTGCTTGAAGGTACTTTTACACCGAGTTCTGAACTTGAATTGGACATTTAAGTTACACATTGCTTTTCGCTAGCACCGGCTTCCACACAGGCTCGTGGAAAAAGGTGACATAGAGCTGCGAAGCTTCGAGTAACTTCGTCTTCGATTCAATCATTTCCAATAAATATATTTGGCTTGTTTTTTTCGGCTTGAGTTCGGTGGGTCTTTGCATTGTGTCTTGATCGAAAAACCAAGCTCGAACGAAGCAGTCCCACGCTATAACGAGCGTGGGTGTTTCATGGAAACAGTCGGCTTGAGAGTAAGTTTACAAAAAATCCTATAAGATTCATTCCTCTAATTTACATATAATGGGGTACAACTAAGAAAATTGCCTACTTCTAATTGTTGGGGCTGCTTGCGGGCACTCCGTATCTTGGCGAAATAGCGGCAGCTCGCCTTCAAGAACTTGGTCTCAGGTGAAGGCATATTTTGTCATTATCTACGTACCCGAAAGCCAATACACCACTGCATTGTGGTAACGTGCGGACTAATAATAAACAGGCACTCAGTACGTGGTTGTTTGTCCTTTACAAAAACGGCCTCAGTATCGGTACTGGTAATCTGTCTTGTTCATCCTAGAGGAAGACCATAAGACCCCTCATAAGTTTCCGCCAGAATTGTCTAGCTGCAGCGAGTTTATGGATAACTGTGGAATGGTCGCATTGCAACTCACACATCGCGAACGCCCCGATCTATCTGACGCCGTACAATGCTCGCAGAAACAAAATCAAAGGAAGGAGCCGCCCTTCATTGCTGGAAAGCCCATCGCCTTAGATGCTAGGCATCCGGTGCCCATCTGTTCGCTTCGAGGACTCCGCCACAGTCCAGTTGCATACATGCAAGGTCCAGCGCCCCGCGTTGCAGGCCAAGCTGCACTTGTACGAGCACAACTACGATATTCTATTTACTTCGTATTTAATAAGTACAGTATAGTAGTACCCCCGTTCTGCAAAAACAATAAATTTAGAGGAATCGCCAAACCATGGAATACTTACATATCCCGAATGCGCGACAGTACAGCAAGATATTTTGTGTAATTATTCGCGAATGCCATTAGGACTGCAGAGGCTGCAGTTACTTCCCACATGCTGTTGTCTGTTCTTTCATACCGAAATTTCGTGGGTTAGGGGCAAGAAGAGTGGAAGATCTTTGGAATAAAGGCGGGAACAACCTGTTCTTTGGTTTTAATCGTCTTTTAAGGCTGCAGGTATCCCTGTGTTGACCACAGTAGGATCAATGCACTTTCAGATATAGATGCACGCAGAATGGTTACTTGAGCAGATCTTATGTACATGCAACTACGGTTTTTGTGTTCGAAGGAACTGTGAACAACAATTATGCACAAGGAGCCAAGAGTTGAATCCTTGAAGTTGGCTAGACGTGTTATGTCTCTCTGAATGTACGATTCAGCTGATCTCAAAAAGACTAATATCGTCGTTGAAGCACAAAAATCACAGTCTCACGTAGTTGTTTGGGGGGCAGGATTCGAAGTGCAGCTCTGCGTTCCCTATGCAAATCCCATGGCTTCTGCTTGGTCTCTACCACCCAATGCAAAATGGAATGTTCATATTGTGCTGGCTCTTCTAGCTGTTAGTGACGATACTAGTTGTTCTGTGCAGGTGCAAATCATAATTCAGGCATAAAACGGAAGCCAACGGCACAGAATATCTCGAGTTTCCATATGCATACTTCGAGCCAGAAAGAAAACTACAGATCGCTGTTGACCAGTGGTCGAGGAGCGTTGCCGCGGTAACAGGTGATCCTGAGTTGTATAGGCCTGACTCTCATCTGAGAACATAAGAACTTCCTTCTCACCCATTTATGTTGGCTGGCATCCCGTATCCCTAGTGTATCTCACTTTTTGAGTTCTCAGAAGTTAATAGTGAGTGATAACGTGCAAAAGGTCTGTGCAGTTTCAGCGCCGCTACTAACGTCACAGCTAAAAATCCTGTATATACTGTCTGCTCTTTACTCAAAACAATGCTGCTTGCCAATGCCCAGTCCATGGCTTTTTCTACAGGTTCCCAGCATAGATCGTCATACCTGCCTTCAGGCTAACTTGCCAGGAAGTCGATGCATGATCATTTCACATAGAACTATTTGTCTACATCGCTCCATTCTTCTTTGCTGAATTTCTAAGCAGACATCAGCATCTCGTGTTCATGTTTTCACAGCATAACTTCTGAAGGATTGCTTTGCCATTAAAGGGATTCTAGAGCCCCTAGAAGGAGTGTGGAGCTCCAAGAAGAACGCAGAGAGCACCAACTAAAATACCAATTTCCCGTAAACTGCGTTACAGGAACACATCATGTGCTTGTAGTCAAGCAATAGCCAAGAATAATGGAACACTCGGAGCTGGAGAGCCTACCTTTGCCATGCAATTACCCAATACACTTTCAAGGGAGAAAATTGTTGGCAAGCGCTTGTTTCGTATGGCACCCAAGAGCCTCAAATGCCGATACTCTGCGCCGAACATTTTCAAGAACTCAAACATTGTAACTCCAAAAGATAACTCTAGCGCCTAGAAGGCAGCATGCTTGTCACTGCTTCAGTGGGAGCATTCATAGGAAGCGTTGCTACACATCTATACCATCGTAGTGGCAACGAATGTGTTGAGATAAACTTCAGCAAAAAGCCTTATGGGCATCAGACACATTTCATTAAAGGATTTTTTCGGCTCATCGCTTCCCAAGTTGTCTAGAAATGTGCTTGGTGCTGCCCAAGAAATATGATATTCGCAGACAGGCGCATTATTCGTTATCAGCTAACACTCATCTTAGGGCTCGGGTAAGCAAAAAGTGAAAACGTGGAGAGGTCCTCGCCTGACTGTCCATCTCTGTTGCTCTCGGCTCGATGAACCAGTGCTGATTATTTGATGGAATTGGCTGGATTACATGACATGAGTTTGTGCATATGCCAGAGATGGCGTTTTCCATCCGAGAAGCCTTTAGTGAAGGCCTATAAGCTTGGAGACTTCGAGAGGCCACCTGAAAGAGGGCAGCAATTCATTACACAGAGGTCCTAATCGTAGGAAACGCTCAAAAACATGTGCTCGAATTCTTCCAAAAAAGTGGGTTACTCTCACTTAACAAGATATAAAACCCCTCTCACCACTTGGACTCACTGTCATATCTTCTTGCTCGGATTTTTATTCAAAGAACGGCTCATAAGAGGCTGTGGGATTGGGGTTTCGCTTGCTAGCCTCCAATACTTCCCCAGCAAGCTCTCGTCCCTTAGCCATTGTGCCTCTTGTCTCTTGAAGTCTCAGATGTTAGCAGTCAGAGATAATTTATGCACAACGTTTATGCACTAAGGCTTATGCCTCAAGTCCACAAATGCCAGCTTCTCAGCCTCGGCATACGAGCTCGGAACAATTTTTTGCATTTCGACTGTGGCGTGGCAATACTTGCCAACGCGATGTTATGAAGGAGAAGCAATGAACCAGGGACTGGGCAGAATGGGCCTTGCTTGGGTCTCCAGAAGCGTATTTACGATGTTTCGTAGAAACCTGCCACAGCGACACGCTACGTACAACTAGCAATCCTAGACCGTCGCTAATAAGACTTTAGTCTCCGATTACCACCTATTATGGTGTAAAGCTAATGCAAAGGAATTCACTATTCTTATATTGCTTCATTCGCGGCAAAATTACTTATGAGATGTGCAGGGGCCGTAGCGGCCTTGTGTCTTTGGTACCACAGGGAGGCTGTATAAACCAGGATGCCGCCAGGCTGGGCACGTGTTAAGCGAAGCGCTGAATTTTCAGTCGCAGACTCATTGAATCTGAGACTGATAAAGCTCGACACTGAACTCAAACTTGGACTTGAATTGGTCCTTCGAAGTTCGAAAGGGGCAATTACTGTCCTTTGTATGCTCCGCGAGAGCCACAGGAACCGAATTGGCCAGACCCCACAGATAGGCTAGGCCTGGAGCCAGGGCTTATCACTTGCTTGACCTTGTGTTTGTAGAACTGCGGCAAACACATTTCCATGGTATCTTTTGACTTAGCGTAGACTTCTTTTGCTCCAAGGCTTCGCTGTGGCGGAAGCGCCACGCCGCTCGATGCAGCAGCAGCAGCACCAGCAGGACGGCTGCTGTTTACCAGTTAAAGGAGGGTCAAGCGACTGGAATCCTCTTCAAGACAATAGCCACGAGACGCATGCAACGGATATACAAGTGACGCCGTCACGTTTGAACCGTTCCAGATGTTGCTGCCTGCGCGCCTCCCGGGCCTGGGGCACTCCCACGGTTTTCACGGGAGCAGCTGGGGCAGCAGCAAGAAGCACCGTTTCAGCAGCATCAACGTGAGGCGTAATCATGTGTTTGCAGGAATCGTCTTCGTCCTGGGTGTTGCTTTGTTCCTGGAGCTTCCCGTCGCAGCGGCTGAAAATGACCTCGACTTTGTTAGCATGTGGCCACACGCCATAAGGCACTTGAATGAAGCTATTGGGAGGCCCCTTGGTCCCGTACTTAGCCTCAAACAGCCAGAAGCAACTCCGAATCCGGCGGAGCGCTCTTACCGAACGGACAACTCGCCAGGGCAGCAGCCGCTGCCACCCATCCATGCAACGTCAGGCACAGCACAGCAGCAGCTGTACCAACAGCTGACACAAGATCAGCAACGACTGAAACAGCCACAATCGCTGCTGCAGTCCCGGCTGATGGCGTGGCAGAAACCTTCAGGTCAGCAGTCGCATTTGATGCAACCGTTGCAGTTCATCCCACAGAACGACACGCCGCAACGATTTTCAGGTCTGCCACAGCAGGATACAACATCCCTGCGGCTTCGAACAGTTCCGCAGCAGGATACAACGTCGCAAAACTTTCTAGGAGACCCCCAGGCTGAAACATCTCGACAGTTTCTAGCAGACTCGAAGCAGGATGCGTCGTCACAGTCTCCAGGTGTGCAGCAGCAGGACTCTCTGTTGCAGCCAAACCCGCAGCCGCAGCAGCAAAAAAGGCGGCATTCTCAGTCTTGGCAAACATATCCCCCGCAGAGACACTCATTTGCCTCCGTTTTCGCGTGCGAGGAGAAAGCCCGGATTGCAGCAGAAGCAGAGGGTGTCATGCGTCAGATACGTCAGATTCGGAATTCCGTTAGAGACTTCGTGGCGGCTCTGAATAAGAAGGTCGCCGTGCGCGCGCCGACAGAGCGCGAGGAGTTGGAGCAGCAGGAGCGGGGGCAGGTGCTGACGCCACAGTTGGCCGAGGCGTGGGAGGCGTGGGAAGCGCATGAGTGCTTGCAGCCGTATGCCTTCGCTGCCTCTTTGCTGCACGAGCTGCAGGAACAGCGCTTAGAGGAGAGGCTTAAGGCGTCCAGGGAGGCTTTCGCGCAGTTTCTTGCGGCACAAGATACGGAGAGCGCAGGAAAGGACTCTGAGCGGCTGGTGCAGCAGCAGGAAGCTCCGGAGATCCCATTCAAGCCTGTAGATTCAGCACGGCTGCGTTTCACTTTTCTGGGGCACAAGCCTCTCTCTTCCATACAAAACGAGGGTGCTGAGGATCTGGAGGTACAGCGACTCGGGAACGAGCAGCAGCAGCAGAAAGATGGCCAGAGGGAGCAGCTGCATTTGGTTGCGATTCTTGATAGACAGGCACGGCGGCACTCCAAGGATATGGCGAAGATGAAGCGGCAGATTCAGGAGTTATTCAGCTGGTCAGACGCTTGCGCCATGGCAGCCGTTCGTCGCCTGAAAGCCGAGTTGTCCGAATGTGCGGCTGCTGCGACCGCCTTGCTTTCTGCCGACGCTGCTTTTGCCGCTTCCGCTCGTGCAGCGCTGCTTCAAGTGCTGCAGCTTCTGGGGGATAGGTCTACAGCACAAGAGGACCTCGAGAATTCGAGGCACGCCCTAGAGGCGCTCCTGGAGCCGGTTCTTGTTGAGCTGGAGGGGCAGCAGCTTGGGCTGCAGCGGCAGCGATTGCCGTTGCTCCAACGACTCAATCAGAGCCGCAGGCGTCTAGCCTTGTTGGTGGAAGCAGCCTCAGGAATAGCAAAGTCTGTTGACGGGGCAGCGATGCAAGGGGGGTCGTTCTGTGGAGAGCTCTTGCAGCAGTTGGACCGGCTGCAGGCACCAGACTCGGAGTCGCGGCTGCTGCTGGCGCATCAGCTGCATCACGAAAGGCTTCTGGAGGGCATGCGGGTTATCGCAGCAAGTCTCCGCTCCTTCCTGACGTTTCACACTGACGCTGCAGATTTGTCTGAGGGAGATCAAATAGTGCAGCCGCCGTGTTCTTCCAGCGAGCAGCTTGATCGCTTGCTGGCCTCGGCAGGCACGCTGCGTTCTGCGGCTCTAGAACTTGCAGGCGCTATTCGTTTGTCTGTTGGTCTCTTGAAGAAGGAGGAAGGGTCTTCGGAACCCCCATTGGTGATGCACAAGGAGGGGGATACCAACTCTGAAAGCGTGTCAGCGATTTCGGCAGAGGGCCTTTTGGAGGCCATGCAAAAACTGCAACACGAGGCGAAGCAGCAGATGGAGGCAATCTTGGAGACACACAAGCGTCTGGACGCCACAGCCGCAGCGCACTATGCCGCGAGAGGCGCAGCAGCAGCAGCAGCAAAGGCAGCAGACCTGTGGAGTATCGGCCCTCAAAAGCGGCAGGATTTTGATGGAGAGGCAACCTACAGCGGAGAGCAGCTCCAGCTAAGTGCCCAGAGGCCAGAGGCTGGCAACGAGAGCGGTATCGCTTCCCTTGTAGATCAAACGGAGGAAGCGATGGAGCTTGCACCCCCTCAGCATGCCACGAGTACCTCTTCGGCTACAAATGATGCTGATGCTGCTCCTTGCGTGGGTGCCTCTCCAAACGCATATGCTGGTGGGATCCCTGGATCTGATAATGCCCAGGCTGCGGCCGCTGCCGCAAGTGCGGCCACTGACGGGCTGTTCATGAGTGCAAGGACGTGTGCATCCGAGCTGAGGGATCGACTGGAGAACGCGATCGACATCTACAATAGCGCGAGACACCTGCTAGCCGTTGCATCTGCGGCTTCCGCCCAGCTTGTCGAAGTGGATGTGTATATTTTCAAGCAAAGGGAGCGGCAGGAGCGCAAGATGGTGGCTGAGGGCACCAGGGAGCAGCTGAGGCAGGATATCAAGAGACAAGCCGCTGGCCTCATGCGCCTGGCTGCGTTCGGATTGACAGGCACACGATAGACTAGATTGAGCGGTGGCAGGGGAGGTAGCACACATAGCAACCAGGGGGTCGCCTGCAAATAAGGAGCTTCCCCAGAGTCTTTCATATTGTGGATGTGCCTTTTGTCGCTCACGTCCAGAAGGCGCTGCCTCCTTTCATCCTCTCTGCAGATACTTGCCGTTCGACTCCTTGCAGTGTATGTAGATAAACCTCAGCGGCGGCAATACAGCAAGCGGTAGGGGCCAAAATAGAATTGTAGGTCTAACAGGGCGTCTATTCCAGAGAGGGCGCTGGAGCTGACGGAGAAACTTGAGAGTGTCATGACTTCTCCAAGGCCCGTAGTAGGCCCCAACCCTCCTCCGCAATGCGTCTTACTGCTACACAATAACCGTTTAACACGGAGGCCTTCCATCAGAAAGAGCCTGTATGGCAGTCGCTGCTGTTGCCACAGGTTGCGCGCCTACAAACAGACCCTTTAGGGTGTGTAGTGCTGCTTGTGCGAACTGTACCCGCATAGGCTGTGGCATTCCCGTCTCGGGCCAGAGTTTTGGCTGGCGCGACGACGTATCAGCTCCACGGCATGCATTCGATTTTCGGCTGCAGCTGTGTGGTATCGGGGAAAGGGATAGGAAGGCTGATGGCGTTGTAGGAGGTCTTCATTCGTAATGGTAGTGCTTTCATGCCTATCAGAGCTTTTTGGGCCCCTGCAACTGTGTGCAGAACTTCACACAGTATTGAGGCTTGGGATTCCAGGCACTCTAAGAGGCCTCTTGCAATGCAGTGCCACTCTAGAGGGCTCGATGTGCTTGTTGAACCACTTTCGCTGGAGCAGCGTTCGCCCGTTGGTTATGGCATTGTATTATCCCTGGCATTTGACCCGAGCTTCGCACGACGCCTGTGGAGGCCTTGCATTCCTTTCGTTGAAAAATCTAGGTCACAGGACTCTGAATTTGTCCAGTTCATAACGCAGGTTAGGGGCCTGAGCAGGTAGCTTAGGATGGCTGCCTCTTCGAGCAGCATGTGACAAGAGGTGCGGAGCCGCCTTCTTGGGGGCGACTGCTGTTCGGCCCCATCGACTTGCTGCACGACATCTCCATTGGTGTCTTAATAGCAGGAGAAGTTCCCCACGGAAAATAAGCTGGCCTGCTGGCTGTAGTACGGCTTTGCTCAGGGGGAGACAAAGCCCCTCATGGGGGCGTGGTGTGCACATTTTTCCTTTAGGCCCCCATGACACACAGAGATCTCAGTGGCGGCTGAAGGTTAAGGGGTATGCACAGCGAGCTAGAAGGACCACGCGCCGGGAGCAGTCCAGCTTAATTGCGGCTTAGAGGTGCAACTGCTTGGGCGAAAGGTGCATGCCTGGTGCATCGAAAAAGGAATTGGAGTTTGAGGTGTTTCGAGGGCTAAAAGTGGTTTGCGCTGTGATGGGCGCTCTCTGGCGATGCACATCGCCAAGGGACCTCAACTGTGGTACGTGGGGGGACGCAGCTTCAGGAATTCTGCCCCGTTCGACAAGCAGCTCTGTTTTTTGCTCATACGCTAGGTGATGTTTGTGATTTCCGAGAGCGCAGGGCTGCTCCTACAGAGGGCAAAAGCAGGACGCCAGGAGTCACTCATTGCCTGAATCGCAAAGCCCTAGGCCTACCAGCGGGTCTGTTCGAACCTACGCATCATGAGAAGGCGCAACCAATTTGCAGTGACGCATAACGGCACAGATGTTACTGTTTGCAGTATTCCTTATTCACGTACAGTACTTTCATGCCCTGGTGTAATCGCGTGAATCCCACTTTCATGGCTACTTTCTGGCTGTGGGCTTAATGGAAAGGGAGCTCGTTGCAAGACAACATGCACGTGTAGCAAACGACACACACAGAACACGACTTGGCAGAATATGCAACAAACGCGGAGCCAGCATGACCCTCGATACCTCCAAAACCCGCTGAGTGAAGGTGCTACGGGCGCAAAATATATAAATATGCACGATCATACATTCTGCACGCTAACCTGGACGTCAGCACTCCATAGTAAATCCGAAAATTTAGGATTGCTGAAGATGTGACACTTTACTTGAATTACCCCTCCCGGTTGTCTGCTCCAGACGGCTTAGATCCATATTGCGAAAGTCAACATTATGTGAGTGTACACCAGATGCGGCGTGCAGCCAGCTGCGAACGCCTGGAATGCTCTGACGGTGCAGTAAATCGCAACCTAGCTGTCACTCTCATTATGCCGCCAACCCTGAGGGGTTGAGGGCGCGAGCGAGAAGCTCTTCTGACAGGACATCCAACGGCAAGTCTGTATCAAGCGTTGTAATGGTTTTCGGCTAAGACTTTTTCATGATGGAGAGCCTAGAAGGGGAAGAACTACAGTAAGCTCCCAAGGGGTAGCAACTGTGCACAAGCTGAGGGAAGGCGCTCCACCAACAGAGTATGCACCGTTAAACGGTTTCAACTACTAAGCGATGTTGCATCTTTTCATCTGAGCGATTGACTTTAGGAAAGGTAGAACAACGCTCGCGCAGTACCCACGCCTCACACATGGAGAGCTTCAGGCAGTTTATGATTGGCCTGAGCATTGCAGGGGCCTCTCTTTGCCGTGTGTAGTTCCCTACCGTGGCAGGGAAAATTAGCCGGCAAACATTTTTAGCGTGGAAGGTATTGCCAAAAAACGCATCTTGAGCTCTGCCGTCAACACTTCGTGCCTCTTAAGCGTAGAGAATGAGGAACATCAAGACCAACGAAACGAGCCGTCCGTAACAACACAGGAACAGCAGTGGAAATAGAAACAAAGTGCTAAAAAGCAGCCACAGAAACAGCAGGTTTAAGGCCGTTTGCCGCACGCCTCTTGCCGCCCTGACTATACACCCACGATGCTCATAATTGCTGTACGCTGGCTTGTGAGCCACTTGCTGGCACTGTTCACAAGCGGAAAAAAACCAGCAATGCCAAAATGGCAGTATTAGAACAGGTGTGAGGCCTGAAGGGTTTCTGGTTCGAATGTACAGCTTCCTTACACAGACCTGCTTCCTGTTCCCCTTGTTGTTCCCTAGTCTTAAGCGAACGGGGTTGCGAAAAGGTAAGATAAGACCCCTGAGGGTGAGCGGAGCTAAAGACCCTTAGAACACGTAGACAACTTACCCCGTGGGCGCTGAGGAGAGCGAAAGAGTTGTGACGTGTGTCTGCTCACTACGATACAAGATCTTGGACAGTGTTTTAGCCGTGCGGCCTCTCCACTGCTACAGTACCTTCGAGGTACCCTCTAAAAGCATCCTAAAACAGCATAAAAGAAGCAAAACATTTCCGTCATGCTGGGCGCTAACCGCGAGAGTAGCAGCAGAAGCAGAAACAGCAGCAGCAGAAGTGGCAGCAGCAGCAGCAGCAGTTGGGAGCTGCAGCCCCTGCATCCTATACCGTCGGGTTCTCCATGCCGCATGCGCTGCCTTTTTGTTGCTATTGACCCTCTGGTTTTTTTGTCATTTTGTTAGGCCCATGCAGGCAGAGCGGCGCCTTATGCTTTCCTTATGGCGCCTCTCTCTTGCCGGGGTGCTGCCGCTGCACTAGTAACACTCCTCCGCGATTTCTACACTGCGTCGGTATGATTGTTCTCCATTTTCCTGCAGCTCCAAGAGGCCTCCACTTCCTCTAACATATTCCCAGTAGCTTTTCCACCCGCTGCTGCCGCTGACGCGGCATCCCTCGTAGCGGGGTGGACGGGAGGGAGTTGCAGTGGCGATTGCTCTGCGTTCCTCCCCTTGCAGCAGCGGCTGCTTCAGCTGCTGCTGCATCGAGAGTCCGTGTTTCCACTGTTTCGGGAAGCGTGGGTAGGGGCTGTAACAGCAGCAGCAGCGGCAACAGCAGCAACAATCAACGTAGCAGCAGCAACACGCGGCCAAGATGGCCACAGGAGGCGCATCCGCCCGCGCATGCGGCTCCGTGGGGTTACCGGGTGCGAACCCGTACAAGGCATTCTACTCCATGGTCCGGTCTAAGCCGGTAACACTTTTGAAGCAAACTTTATTACAGCAGCTGGCTCTGCACTTGCAACAGCTCCAGCAACAGCATCCGCTACCCCCCGGTGCGGACGCTGCGCAGCATTTGCAGCAGCTGCAGCAGCTGCAGCAGCAACAGGCGAAGCGTTATCTGTCGGATGGACCTGGCAATGCCACTGTGCTCTTCGAGGCGGCCCAGCGTCGTACAGACTCGGAGGCTCTAGAAGTCACGCGTCTTTTGGTGGAGGAGTTTGGAGTCGCGGATCCTCAGACCACGGATCGTATGCAGCAAACCTGTCTGTTTTATGCGGCAAGGGAGGGCCATGCCGAGCTATGCCGGTAAGTATGTGCATGTAGATGTGGTGCTCCCCCATGGTTTCTGCTCCCGTGGTACTTTGAGGATGTTTGTTTGCGGGGCGGGTGTGTGGGTGTGGGTGTGTATGTAAACACTCATGCATGTATTTACACTCTTGCACACGCTGTAGGCACACTGCAGAAGTGCAACCTGGTGCGGTCAGACACAAGGCCGTGGGGTTGGAGAGGCTGTGACGGTGGCTGTTTCTGTTTCTGCTGCTTCCTCAGATACTTGTTAGCTCGGGGACTAGATCCAAATCTACGCGACTCCGTTGGTCAGACGTGCTTGTTCTATGCGGCGCGAGAGGGGCGAACGGGCTGCCTGGTAGTGTTGCTTCAGGGGGGGGGCGATCCTAATGTTTTGGATATTAATAAGCAAACCTGCCTCTTTTATGCGAGTCGAGACAACAGAATCGAGGCAGTGAAGGCTCTCCTGCAGGCTGGCGCGGACCCTAATATAAAGGATACGCTGAGGCGCACAGCTTGGAGTTTTGCAAAGGGAAACAATCACACACAGATTTGCGCACTGCTCAAGAACGCATCGGCTACCTTCAACCCTGTGACGCATCACCCCTCACAGGCCCCGAGTTCAGCAGCTGCACTCGATCCAGCTGCAGCCACAGCGCAGCAGCAGTTGATGCAGCAGCAGCAGCAAGCGGCGGCACCTGTCGCTACAGTCGGAACTGTGGCAGGCTGCAGCAGCATGACCACGCCTCTGGATGCACAGCAGGTGCACGGGAGGAGCAGCAGCAGCCTAGGGAGTGCCTCTCTGGGGGGGCTGGGGGAGGACATGCATCCGAGGAAGAAGTACAGATTGCAGTATCAGCCGTTGCCTGCCGAGATGCCCGACGTTTGGGTAGACTGCCCTCATGAGAAGCTTGAGGAGTTCGAACGGTTGTTTCCTTCCCTGGCTGTGTGGCCCCCTGTCGCAGCCTCTGCATCAGCAACAGCTGCAGGTGCTCCAGTGCCTTCAGGAAGCGACCCTTCTGCTCCCGCTGGAAGCTCTGGGGGGGGCAGCCCAGTGATGGGGGGGGCGGTTGACTTGAGTGCGGCTGCATGCATTGGACGCTGCGAGGCGCTCATGCAGCAGTGGCAAGGGGGTGCCCACGCGTTGCTAAGTGGGCTTAGCAAGTATGAGGGGGCACACATCTTCGAGAAACCTGTGGACAGGAAGATGGCTCCAGGGTACTACGATGTGGTGACTCGGCCCATGTCACTGTCGTGCGTTCGAAACAAGTTGAAGAAGGGGGCATACAACCACCCCCATGCATTCCTCGCTGACGTCCAGCTCATTTTCGACAACTGTGCGCTGTATAATCAGCCGGGCAGCTGGGTCAACACAATTGGCAAGAACATGCAGCGATTCTTCTTGAACCAGGTAAGGTCTGCATGCCTCATGGCAGCGGAAGGTGGCTGTTTTCCCTCCTACGTAGGGTGCACTGAGTTCCTCGGTGTGGCTGTACAGCATGTTTGTTGCTCTCCGTTTGCATCCGTCTTTTCTTCCTGGGTCGTCTGCCAGTGTACCCCTTTGTATGTATGCGTGACACCCCTTGTTGCTCATGAGGAGTAAGAAGCGGTGGTTCCTCTCGAGGGAGGCTTCCCTCCATCGATACGCTCCAAGGCACTCGGGAGGGAACAAAAAGACTCCTCAAGGGGAACTGGCTGGCCAGTTCCCCTTGAGGAGTCTTTTTGTACACCAACGCAGCTAGCTAGGTGGGTCACTCCTTTGTTGCAGTCAGGTGCAACAACAACGGGCAGTGCGTGGGGTGTTGTTTCAGGTGGTTGTCATGCGTTTTAACGACTACGTGGCCGCGTTCAACCGCATCTACGCGGGGTTGCAGCAAGTTGCGCAGCGGAATGAACTACATCGGCAGCAACACCAGCCAACCACCCAACAGAACTCTGCACCCCTCAAGACAGAACACGCAGAGGAGGGGGCACCTTCAGCGGCCGACCTGCCATCTGCTGCAGCAGCGCCAACGGAGCCGTCAGCAGCGGCCGCTCCGACAATGGCAGCAGAGGCAGCTGCAGCCCTGGGAGCAACACCACCAACAGCTTCAGCAGCACCCGCAGTACCCGCCGCAACGGGAGAGGCGGAGACAGCGCCGCAAAGCTAAAGTTTCTAGCGATTTTATACCCCACTAGTGTTCCTTTTGTATGCACAGATGGGTGTTTACACGCGTCATCCAGTTGCATGCGTCGTTTTGGGGACTTGCACGCTTCAAGCGATGTCAATACTCATCGTTCCGCTTGCTTCTCACTGGAGTCTAGCACTGTGCAGAAGCGCCAAGTTGAGGCTGCTGGGAGCCTTTGCGGCTGCAGCAGCAGCTCTTGAGCATGTGCTGCAGAGGCAGCGGGTAGGACTGCCGTGTCAGCGGTGCGACAGTGTCTTTGTGTTACAGCAGTCGACATGCAGTGGGCAAGCACGGCTCTTCCCTCCGCTGCTGGGATGTCTCCGTCTCTCGAGGCTGGGGGGTTGTTAAAGAGGATTAACTGGAGCTTTGGGGTTGCGCCGCTTTTGGCAGTCGCGGCTGCCGTGCCGCGTAGAAATGTGCAACCTGGGGAAATATTGACAGAGAAAATTAGGGTCATGCGCAAGTGCATGCGAGGTTTGGGCGCGTCGTCCTAATTGGCTTTTCAGCACGAGATCACCGCTTCCTACGCAGTAGGTAACATGCAACGCATGAGCAGCAGTCAGTCTAGCAGCACGCTTACGTGTAGCATCCACTCCGCTTCGGCGTTCGGATCCTTAGAGGGCGCGAGGGAAAGTCTTTCCAGCTGTAAAGAGGAGTATTTACAGACATGAAAATACGTCGAGTCCACGGCTCGAGTGAGCTGTTTTTAGGGATATTTTTTGTCGGAATGCTGCTCCTAAGGTGTAAGGATGGCCAGCAAGGGAGCGGGGGAGCTTCCATGAAACGAATGCCGCCTAGCGACGCTTTCGGGTGAAGAAGTCTCAGACATCCATGCAGTAGGTAGGCGCTAGGGCGTAGGCTGGATGTTGCAACTAGGAAGGTATGCGTGTGCGATACGGCGGGTGAGGGCAGTTCAGAATTAACGTGTTCTCACTCTGAACTCGGCGAGGGCCTCGTGCTCGAGAATAACAGGATGTGGCCTCACGAAGACCGCGCAATACTTCGCGGTTAGCGCAGCCTCGAAGAGGGTAGCGTGCTTGCTGCAGCAGATACTCCTTCTCCCGCACATGCACGGAGCGGCACACTTGCAGGCGTTCTCCTGCTGCTGCTCTTGTTGGCTTAGCTGGGGCTGTTGCTGCTGCTGAAGCCGGTGTCCAAAGTCGAAGGCCACCTCGAGAGTTTGCGTTCCGTCGTCAAAAGTCAGCAGATTCGCCTCCTCGTCTACTCTGAGACAGCGAAAGCACACTGCCACACACCCTGAATGCTAGGCACTCACCACCAAGGAGAGAGAGTTCAGTTTCAACACGCAACAAGAGGCGCAGCAGCCTCTTTTGGAGGGTAATTGTGTAAGCAGAAAAAAGAGAGAGTTAAGTTTCAGCACTCAACAAGAGGCGCAGCAGCCTCTCTTGGAGGGTAAGTGTGTATGGAGAAAAAAGACGTTTCCAGCGGTGATGAGGAGACAGAACCGCCAGGCCACAACGGCCCATACGAATCGGCTTCCTGAAGGGCCTCTAATAGCTGCACGATTGACTCTTGCAGAAATGACAAATCTAGATGTGCGTTACAGGCCCCTAAAAGCCTGACTTGGTAATGAAGCCTTGCAGCCACAGGAGGTGTATCTCTTGGCCCCACAGAGCGAAGGCGATGCCTTTGGGCTTCTCCTTGAAGATGAATTCCAAGAGACGAATCTGCTGACACAGACAGACAGCTACACGTGGGGAGGCCTCGCCACTCCGTGGCAACACCTTATCTACCCATGGTCGAGCTGTGCATGCAGCGGTAACTCCTGTCGTCGGGGATGTAGCCGCTGGTCCTGCTGCTGCCTCGGATCCGGTTGGCGCTGTATCTGATGACTTGGCAGCCGCTGTTGCGGTGTCTGCTGTGTCGGTGTGTGTCTTGGGGG
Source organism: Cyclospora cayetanensis (assembly GCF_002999335.1). Classification (NCBI taxonomy): domain Eukaryota; phylum Apicomplexa; class Conoidasida; order Eucoccidiorida; family Eimeriidae; genus Cyclospora; species Cyclospora cayetanensis. The sequence continues at coordinate 113,216 of NW_020312049.1, read as the reverse complement.
CTTCTTCGGAATTCGGGGGGGAAGCCTCAAGACCCCTCATGATATTTTAGCCCGCAGCAGCTGCTTGTGCGTGCTGAGAGGCAGAAAGGCCTTTGTTTGTTCTGCTGCTCCACATTCGTTCATCAGGAAACTCGCACAGCCGACCACCAGACATACGACTGACCCGGAAGATAGCCCCCAATCAATGGTGAAGGCTTCGGTCTCTCTATTAAAGAGGAGCCAGTTCGGAGGCTTGACATTTTACTGAACGCTACTACATATTTAGCCGCCTACAGCTGGCGAAACCGCTGGCGCGCCAGTACTACGGAGAGTTTTCTTAACCATGCGGCTCTGCATGCAGCATGCAACACTGCCACCAACACCAACGATCTTCTCCTTGCTGGTCAATGCTCAGAAACCAATGGGTAACAATAGTTAAAACATTTAGTTAGCTATGTGTGGTGTGCTTCAAGTCGAGCCGTCGGCGGCGAGCTGATATCTCCCGCTTGAGGAGGAACGGTGGCTGTCGCTCGCTGCCATTGAAAGCTGTGCTGCACTGCGCGCGAAGGCGCCGGTGCATGCGCGTTGCAGCAACAACAGAAGAATCGGCAGCAGCTGTAATATGGGACTGCCAGAGCTGCAACCGGGTATGCAACGGCTGCTTCTGCGGTACCTGGCCCTAAGCGACGAGCCTGCCGCATCGTATGCCTATCTCCTTAAACCAGAGCAACAGCAAAAACACCCCTGTGACGAAAAGGGCAGAGGGCTGTCCACAGTCTATCTGCAGGAGCAGCAGCAACGGCAGGTTCAGCAGCGACAGAACGCCACCATCCACTTGCCCAAGCTGCCACTGCTGCAGCGCGCACACCCCTCTCAGCAGGGCTCCTTGGTGACCGTCAGAGCAGCAGAAGATAGGCTACAGGATGCGCTCACATGGCGGCAAGATCACCAGCAGCAGGAAGAAGGTCAAGACTTTCTGCCGCCATCACCCCAGCGCTTCCCCTGGGAGCAGCGTCGCAACGCCCTAGAGGACCTTCGTTCTGCAAAAACACAAGTGCAGAAACACCACCACCATCAGGAGCAGCCGCAGAAACTTCCTGATGTTCAACATGCAATAGAAGGAGTTCAGTCTCAGGACAAGGCTCAGAACGGGCAGCCGCTTCAGCAGACAAGCAACAACACGGCGATCGCCACTGAGAGCCAGCTGCAGGAGCTGCAGCAGAAACTGCATCAGCTGCAGCAACAGCAGCAAACACTGCAAGTCCTAATAAAACAGCAGCACCCAGTGCACCAGCCCATGCCCTTAAGCGCAGCACGGCAGCCGCACCAACAACAACAGCAGCAGCAGCAGCACCAACAACAACAACAGCAGCAGCAGCAGCACCAACAACAACAACAGCAGCAGCAGCAGCAGCTTTTCCAGCAGGCGGGTCAGCCTGCGTTGCCGTCGGCGGCTTTAGTTGCTCTTTCAACTGCCGTTCGGCTTCCGCAGACGCAGCAACAGCAGCAGCAACAGCAGCAACAGCAGCAGCAGAGACTCCACCAGCAACAGCAGCAGCAGTTGATGCAACAGCAGCAGCAGTTGATGCAACAGCAGCAGCAGTTGATCCAACAGCAGCAAGATGCGCAACGGGAGCTGCGCCGCCAGCAACTGTGTCTCATACAGCTGGAGCAGCAGAGGCTACAGGTAAAGGGCCGAAAGCTGACGAATCAAGCAAGTGCACTGTTGCAACAAGAAATCCCACAACAACAACCCCACGTGGTGGTGGTCCGTCGACCTGCAGGCGCATGCGCCTTGGATTTCCAGCAGCCCCATGGCGATGCATGCACCGTCAACACCATCACAGGGGCAGGCCAGCAGCATTTGGTGCAGCTGCCCTCGGCAAGGAGCAGCAGCAGCAGCAATACTCCGTGCATGCACATGCCGTCTGCTCCGCCACCAGCTCCAAGTGCAGCCACACATGGCGACTCCAGTGAAGAGCTGCTGTTCTCTTCTCCCTCGCTCTGTCCTGTAAACTCCCCGCGGCAGCTGCCGCTTTTCGATAGTGAGAGCGGCGATGCGTCTGCCTTCGCTTCCCATTTGATAAACCCTAGGCCGTAGTCGCTCTTGCAACTCTGCCTCCAGACCCTGCCCTCCCGAGGCTGACAAATAAACCGAGGAGATGCAGCAGCTGCACCCTTGGCGGCGCGATCTGACAGCACCACCTCCATTTCTCGCAGGGGCTCCGCTTACAGGCGCAGTGCAGTTGGCTCTGCTGGTCAATCAGCTGTTTGCATAGAAGGGATGTTATTGCACAGCTCAGCCTTGAGGGGCGGCGTATATAGTCATCAGAGGGATGCTGGTGTACCTGCTGTAGCGGCTAGGCCTGCCCCTGCTCATGCAGAAACCTCGAATAGATTTTTGTGTGTCTACTACTTGTTTTGAGCGTCGAGCAGTTCTGAGATGCGGCGCCCTCGACGGGCTTTTAGTAGGGGTAGTAAAACTAAAGGTTCCGTCCCCCTGCCACTAAGGGCTTTTTCTTTGCCTCATATCTCCGCCGTGTAGACTGTTTCCTGTAAATCGCCGAGACTCGAAAACGCTTTCGTACGGAGTGAGGGCACACTCTTAAGTTAGCGGTATGAATCAGTAGAACTGTAGGAAGGTATCCATCCCCCTATGACTGGGAGGCATTCCTCAGGCAAGGGAAAATACACCAGTGCTATCGCTGCAGGGATGTTAGTAGTGCAGCAGCCTCTGAAAGACTCAGCGGAAAGGCTGTTTCCCCTAGCGTCAGAAAGCCTGTCGCTTCCTCGTCCTGGTAGCCTGTGTGTTGACCGCAACACCTACATCCATGATTTTAAGGGGACTTACGTGGTTCCTGCAAGCGACGCCTATACAAACATGCTCCCGCGCAGCAAAAGCACTGCCGCGCAGCAAAAGCAGTGTTCCGCTGCCACTAAAATAGGCAACACTGGTAGTGCTGCCCGTATGTATATTGGCCGGCTGCTCAAAAGAGCCACCGGAGAAGGCGCTGCGTTTCGGGGGCTTCTTTCTTTCGCCGAAAGGTGTCTAGTCACACCGAACTACTTTCGGGCCGTGCGGCGGCAGCAGAGACACCGTTCCTACGAGTGGTGCTGCCCTTGCTTTTGTGCAGCGTAACAGCCACTGGTGCTGCCTCAGTGAGGCGGTAGAGCAGCGGCGAAGAGTTCCTGTACATCGTTTGACGGGGGCGCCACTCTGGCGCACGCACTCGCCAAATCTTTTACCCACAGAGACAGAGGCCCTTCCAAAGAGCCAAGGCCCTTCAGGCTTTCAAATAGGCAAATGCAGTCTACACATAGCCTGTCTCCTAGGCTCCACAACCTACCTCCAGCAGCAGCCCCTCCCACGTCGGCGGAAGCAGCAGCATCACATGAAACGCCTTTTTCGTCAGCCGAGTAGGGCGTGCCCACCTGTGCACCACCCCGTTTGGCTTGGTCCTGAGCGGCATTACCGGGAGCGGCGGCAGCAAAGCCTTGCTTTTGCTGCTGCTGCAGCTTCGTACAGAACACCTCCGCCATCGCGTGAAAGGCCAAGGCGAAGAGGCGGCTGGTACACTCAAGAGGAAGCACTTTCACCAGAACCTGAGGAGCAGCGGCGGCATCAGCAGCACAAGAAGCTGCACATGCCTCCTCCTTGCAACTCAAACCCACAGCACTGCCACAGCGTGCTCCTCTAGTAGTAGCAGCAGCAACAAGAGTGTAGGACTAAGTCGGCTTGCCCGGTGCATTGAAGAAATGTCTTTAACCAGCTCGCGCAGCGCTTGGTGCGGCAAAGGCAGCTCTTTCTTCTGCGGCTGGACACCATCGGTGCTGCCGGTAGGCGCTTCTGGAACTGGGGGATGTGATGATGACACCCAGAGCGTTGCATGATACTCAAAGCGGTCCACGAGGATCGCCACCAGCTTGTCAAATACCTGAACACGAGGAACGGCAGGGGCAGGTGCTGCACAGACAGTCCCAGCCATTTTTTGTGCGGCAAAGGAGCTTCGCCCTTCGAAGAGCTCCTTTATTCGGTTCGGATCAACAGCACAGCGAGCACCTACAAGTGAGGCAGCAGCCACCGCCCCTGCTGCAGCAGAGGTATAAGCACCACGGAGCAGCGGCCTCGAAAATGCTCACCAATGACTTGCTGTGTGCAATGCCTTTCGCTGCTTGCTGCAGCCTCTGCAAGACGGTTCCACTCTGAACTCCGGAGGTTACGAGGCCGAGGTGTCTAGACACTGCACGCACCGCCTGTAAAGGCGCCAGTGGAGGGATGAAATGGCACGTTCCGTCTTTTAGTTCCTCTCCTGCCACGGCAGCCGCCGCAGCCGCTGCTTGTGCTGCACGTAATGGATCGGATGATAATGTGGTCGCGCTGCGTTGCTCTTCTCTTCGCACGAGGTGAAGGAATGCCGTGGCAGCGTCTTTCAGTTCTGTGTGTTGATGACAAGGTTGTTGCTGCGCTTCTGCTGCCGTTGCCCGCTGAACATCCGGCTGCTGCGTAGTACTTGTCACATGCAGAACCGAGAGGAGCTGTCTCTGCGGCGGCCTGCTCGTCTCTTCACTCTCAGGCTGTTGTTGTGGCTGCTGCTGATGCTGATGCTGCTGCTGATGCTCGCGCTGCTGCCGATCGACTTTTTCCGCAAGCCGGTCAACAAAAAAGAGGATACAGTCAAAAGATCGCGCCACCCTCGCAAGCGCGCCTGCTGTAATGCGTTGTAACCGCCCCTGCTGGACCGCACCGCCCTCCACCGTGAGGTGTACAGACACCCGAGCAAAGTGCAGGAGGAAGCTGGAGAGGGAAGAAAAAACGGCAGACTGTAGGGAGGGCAGCCAAGCTGCAAGAGAGAGGTAGTCACGGACCAGCTGCAGAAGTAATTCCCACACAAAAAAACGCAGGACGATGGCGTTCAAAGGGTCAAAGGCGCTGCTGCAGAGCATCATCACCACCATCAACCTTCCCGACACGGCAGCAGCACCGGCACCAACAAGAGCTGCTGCTGCCGCTAGTAGTCCTTACTGCGAGAGCAACGAGAGCTGACGGGGTAGCAGCAAAGTTTTCTCCTTCGAGAAGAATTCCCTGGGCTCCAATAGAGATAGAGGCAGCGCATATCCGAGACGGAGTGTCAGCAGCCGACAGGACGTCTCCTGTGGTGCCCTGTAGGAATTCCTTATGATGTTGCGCGTTATCGGTGCTCTCTGCTGCTCTATGTTTTTCTTGTTGTGCGGCTGCTCCTTCTGCAGAAGGTGTTGGAACCGAAGCAAAACGTAGAAGCTCTGCAAGGGGTTCCGCAAGGGATTGCTGCAGCGGCTGCTTCTCCCACGTTTCCTTGCGAAGAAGCACATCCAGCTGCAGGATTCTCGCTGCATGGGCTTCCTCCAGGACGCCTGAACGCAACGCAAGCTGCACACTCTCCAAATACATGAAGCCTGACCCTGCTGCCGTGGCTGCCTCCAGCGAAAATACCACTGTTGGGGGGAAGAAGGGGGAGCGGCTCCGCATCGATCGCCGCTGCAGGTGACCGAGCGACGCACGTCTGGCTTGCGACTGCACTTGTGGATAGAGGGACGCTGCCGCAGGAGCAGCGAAGTCTACGCGCAAGTTTTTCAGTCTGCTGCAGGCAACGGTGGAGCTACAGGCTGCCAGCAGCCTCAGCAAGCTGTTGCTGCCTGCAAAAACAAAGGTAAACAGTGACAGAGCTAGAACGTGTTTTTTCTCCCGTGTGGGCGCAGCAGTTTGTGCGCGCATTAGAAAAGGCGCAGCATGTCGGGAAGCAACGGCCGCTCGGTTGGTGCACAGAGCGTCTGTATCTCAGGCCTTCTTACCGCTGCATTCCCCGAAAAAAACCGGCTGCTGGCCATGTAAAGATGCAGCGGCTGCAGCTACGGCAGCTCCGTTGCCAGTCGCATGGCTGCTGTGGCTCATGCTGCTGGCAGAATCCGTCATAGTGCACTGGTTCTGCTGCTGTTGCTGTTGCTGCAGGAGGAGAACCGTAACGTTGAGGGACTGCAGCAAGATTTGTGCTACGCGCGTCCGCAGGCGCTGCTGCACGGCGTAAAGACACCCCAAAGCCTGAGGGTAACCGAGACAGCAGCAGCCAGCGCTAGAAAAAATGCTGCATGCATGCGGAGCCAACAAAGTCAGGAGACGAGACAGAAAGTGTCTCATCCTGCAGACGATCTGACAGGAAGCGCGTGCGCGCAGTGCAAATTAGGAAGGAGGCATGCAGAGCGACTCGGTAGGTAGCGGGACAAAAGGGCATTCTAAGCAGGAAGAGATATATATATATGTGAACCCTTTAATGCAGTAGAGGGATTGGAAGCGGCACGTTCGGAGCCTAGAAGGAAGATGAGGACAGAATTCCTCGGGCAGAGCAGCGCATGCAGAGCGCCTGAAGGTGTCGTGGATGCATCCCATGACACCGCGCTGAGGGAAGAGACGGGTAAGGAGAGAGGCAGCAGCCAGTCCAGACAGACAGTGGAAAAACGGACCGAGAGGGCAGTAAGAAGCATCTGCGTGAACTGACAGACACCCCCAATGGTCCCCCGATTGCATCGCGCCTGCAGAACCGATGCTATCTTCGCCATCAGGGTATCCAGGCACACCTGCGGAGGAACGCAGCATGCATGCATGCATGTCAGTGGTCAAACGAGAGACACCACCGCTGTTGCCGTTGTTGTTGCTGCTGCCGCTCCTCTCCCAGAAGAAAGAGAGCCACATAGGAGAGGAGGGAAAGAAGGAGCAGCATGTTTTCAATAGAGCCCTGTGCTGCGAGAAATCGGGAAGGACCAAAGGCGGCATGGATCGAGGCAGCAAACAGGCGGGCAGGCCTGGCAAGGTGCCTGGAGAAACAAAACAGTGGCATCGGCAGGGAGAAGGAGGCGCAGAAAGAAAGAAACAGAAAAGCGCATGGTACTAAAAGCCGGTAATTTGACACCGATAGGTTGTGTGCCTCACCTCCGCCACACGCACGAGGGCTGCTGCAACAACTCGCCAGTCGCGTGTGAGCGAGTCTGCACGCTGAAACAGCTTAGCGGCATCGTCTGTGTCTGCAGCATCTCCTTCGTCCTGGCGCAGTTGACCCTCTTGAAGAGACAGCCGGTAAGTGCCAAACTCGGCGGAGCGAAGCAGCACGAAGGACACCCACGTTTCCAAGCGGCAGGCTGCGCGATGCATCATCAGCAGTAGCGGCAGCCACACTCATGTTTCCGCAGGAAAAATCGAAGGAGTCTAAAACTACCGTCCACAGTGGTAGTATAGGCGCATATACGCAGCCTGGGGGAAGGCCGTTGCGGTCGAAGCTGCACCCGTTGTTGAGAAGTGTTGAACATAGGGGAGCTCTCTGCGACCACCTACGCTGTGCGGTTCAGGCGTTGAATAGGGGCATAGATTGGAAAATTTACCTACCGACAGAAAGAACGTGGCTGCAGACATCTCGGAAGACGCTACAAAACTCCCCGTGGCTCAGAGCCGCTAACGCAGCAGACAACTGAGCCGCACGGAGGCGCTGCTTCTGCTGCTGCCCCTCTGGCCTGTGGTCAGGCGCCTGCGCTTTTTCCGAGGGTGTGAAGGCTTCTTGCCTTCCGTCCATGAGGTCTGGCTGTGTATTTAAATCCTCCGAGGCTCCAGATTTGGCCTTTACCCCTGCCTGTGGTGTGGCCGCTACTACATCGTCGGATGGCGCTACAGCGGTGGGAGACGCGGTTAGTTGCCCTTTCGAATCTGCTCCAGCCGGACTGCCATCGAGCTTGTTTTGTTGCTGCAGATCCCGCTGCAAATCCTGCTGCACGTCTTTGTGTTTACATTCCAGCGGCTGTTGCAGCGCTCCCCTTTTGCTTAAGAGCAAGACTATGGTGCGTCTCATGAAGTCTCGGCAAAACGACGGAAGCCGCTGGCGCAGTTGCAGCAGGGACCGCTGCAGCAGCCCAAAGGGCAACAGAATCTCGAGGGCAGCACTCAGGCTGGACTCCGCTCCGATCTCCGCGCAGATTCTCTGAGAGACACAGCAGCAATAGCAGCAGCAATAGCGGCAGTAGCGATGACAGCGCCGGCACATGTATGGCCAAGCACCCGGAGATGTTTTGAGAGAAGCCGCCAAGGGAACTAAAGGCACTGGCATTAAGATAACGTCTTTCCTCACCTCTTCCCATGCAAAGCCCGCATTTTCCCCTCCCCGCTGCTGCGGGAGCTCCTGCTGCTCCTCGTCGAGCCTGCAGGCTGATGCCCATCCCTCGGCGTACTGCCCGTAAATCTGAAGTGCCGCTTGGTTAAACAAGGCAGCAGCGAACGAGGACGAAGTTGATACCCATGTGCCGCTGCTTTTCTCCGAAATTCGTGCTCCTCCAAAGGACTCGTGAGCCGCCATTGAATCAGCCCCCGTTTTCTCCTCAACGGCAGAGTTCCCTGCGGCAGCAGCTGCAGCCGCCACTGCAGTAGAAGGAAGCCTCAACAGCCAGCGATTGGAAGAAGGGTCATAAAGAGCTCGCCCTTCTAAGATTCCAGGCAACAGTGTACACTGCGTCCAGAACCAACTGCCTGCGCCTGCAGGTCTTCCAGTCGTGGCATCAGGGAGATGGTGACACGGCTTGGTGGTGATAAGTGTGCGTTCCAAGAGATCTCCGTCAACGAAATCGCGACCCTCTCTTTGCTGCTGCGCAAAAAAGAAGTGTAGCGACTCCGAGACGAACGCCGACTGGCTCGCAGTCTTGAGGCGCTGTCGATCCTCTGTGTACACTCGCAAGGGTGCAGAGCAAGGCCTCATATTACCTCGTGGACGCAATCTACGGCACCGATGGGAGAAAACTCGCAAGGTTAAGGCGCTGGCAGCGTCTGCATCAACTCCCCTGAGCTGCCAAAGGTGTGCAACGGCAGCAGTTCCAAGAACGAGGGTACTTTAGAGCTTTCCAACGGCGATCCCTCCACGATTCCCAGCAGCTCACCGTTAACCTGTGCCTTTAGCTGCTGCACGGCAGTAAGCCGCAGCAGATCAGGAGACAGCAGCTCTTCCGCACTGTGCAGCAGCAAGGCAGCAGTCCGCCAATCCCGCAGTTGCAGGAGCAACGGAATCGAGGAACAGAGAGCCCCTAAAGACTGCAGAGACTCCAGTTGTCGGTACAGCACACATTGTCGCTGGCGCTGTCTGCAAAAACAAGGGCAGCAGCCATGGAGGAACGCCTCCTCGGGTGCCATAACGGCGACTTCGACATGCACCAGCACACATCGAGCGTCCTAGTGCAGCGGCCAGCAAGGCTCAACAACAGAGGCTGCAAAGAATACACGCAGTCGATTCTAGAAGCACAAAAAGGCAGAGAGGCGCGGAGCACCAAGACACATACATGCCCGCAACACACGCACTTGGAAAGCGAAAGAACCTGCAAGCCCAACTCAACGCCGCGTGAGCGGACTTGCAGCAACTCCTCTCTGCAGCAAGAAAGACAGCGGCAAGAACACTCCAGTGCAGCTGCTCCTCTTGTACGTATACACATTGATGTATATATATTCGCTGGTACACAGGGGCAGCGCATCCGCTTCGACGGTAATCTGCGACTGCTACTGCTCGGCGACCCCCCACGAGACAGCAAACAGCGAACCGCGTGGCAGCTGCAGCACCTCCACCGACAAGCAGCATCTCATCTCAGCTGAACGGCAGAATCAGATTAGCAGCAGCAGCAACAACAACGCTATCTGCGCGCTGACCTGAGCTCGTGACACGAGGTGACCAGGCGCTGTGCCTGCTGCTGCATGCGGTGTATATTCCGAATGGAGGAATCGAAGAAGGAGAACGGAGGAAAGAGAAGCACCAGTCCAGATTCTACCTTATCCAGCCAGTCCGATAGCTAAAAGCACATACATCCATAATGCCTGAACCTTGATCCTGAAGCTCAAAGCGTGGCCTCTAGGTTGGCAGTGGCAGTCGAGCAACCCTTGCGAGGCTTCGACTCCTCGTTTCCACGCTTTAAACGACAACACCATGAACCCGCAAAGCAAAAGCAGGTGCAACAACTTTGCCTCACCTTTGCAAGCTGCTTAGGGAGCTGGTGAGAGTCGATGGAGAGGAGCTGTGAGACATCAAAGGAGGCACTGAAGAACACAGAGGGCATCTCCTGCAACAGCTGCTTTAGCAACAACTGCTGGCGGTCCTGCAGAAGCTTCTTCTGGTGATGCTGCGCCTCCTGCTGCTCTATGAGAGGCTGCGCAGGCAGTCCGATACCCCCTACGAGCAAATCAACGGCGGGACTGCTGAGACTGCACTCAAACGTAGCGTTGCTAATCGCTTTGCTACCGCTCTTGCTGCTGCAACTGTTGCGTTCAAAACGCGCGAGATCCTGAAAGAACAAGCCCAGACGCATCAAGCAACACACTGCGGCGCCGACTGTCTAGACAGTGCAGAAGCAGACTCCCCCCTGAACTCCTGCTCTAGCTCCCCCTCTGTAGTCTCAAGAATGCATGTCTCATGCCGTCCTTTCCCCCGCCGACTGTCTAGACAGTGCAGCAGCAGACTCCCCCCTGAACTCCTGCTCTAGCTCCCCCTCTGTAGTCTCAAGAATGCACGTCTCATGCCGTCCTCTCCCCCGCCGACTGTCTAGACAGTGCAGCAGCAGACTCCCCCCTGAACTCCTGCTCTAGCTCCCCCTCTGTAGTCTCAAGAATGCACGTCTCATGCCGTCCTTTCCCCCGCCGACTGTCTAGACAGTGCAGCAGCAGACTCCCCCCTGAACTCCTGCTCTAGCTCCCCCTCTGTAGTCTCAAGAATGCACGTCTCATGCCGTCCTTTCCCCCGCCGAGGCAGTTGGTATAAAGCTGAAGCTCTCAGACTTTCCATGTGTGAACCTACGTCGGAGAGAGAAGAGAAGAAACGTTCAAAGTCCGCAACACGGATACGCTGCTGGTGCTGTTGCTGCTGCTCACCCCCCAACAACAACAGCGGCATAAAGCTGCTGCTGTCTGCCGTTCCCAGGCTGCTGCTACCACTAGCAAAGGTTCCGAATAAGCCTCCACTCTGCTGCTGCTGAACAAGCGACGCAGCAGCGCATGCACAAAAGCCTAGTTGCTCTCCAAAATCGCCCCCCCTCGGGCTGCACAGCAGGAGAAGTACAAGTCGTGAGTTGCAAACAATACTCCAACAGAACCCATGAACGGCTGTCCATGCATGCTCCAACCTCTAAATATGAATTTGTAGCTTTCAGCCCTCACTTGCAGTCCTGCTGCGACGTTTACTACTGCACTAATGTGCTGAGCGTTTTCGATCTCCTGCAAATTCCTCTTGTGCGTCTCGGGTGCCAGTACTTCTGAGGCGTCAACGAACTCGCTCGCGCCAGTCGTGAAAGTACCAGCCTCGCTCCAACGAAGCGCTGCGCTTGACTTCGCTGAAGCAGCAGCGGGAGAAAACAGGGAAGGCTTCCCTGTTTTCTCGACAACAGGGGAGGCACCCGGAGACACTGAAGATTCGGAGCGTCGGGAGCGTCTCTTTTGGCCCCTCGCAGGAGCAGAACCAGGTTCTGAGGCGAGCTTTTCAAATGGGTGGATTCTGTAGGGGGTGTCTGCGTGTTCGAGCACAACCACATGGCTAAGACCCCTGCGGCTACTGCTGCAGGTGCTGGTGCTCGTGCTCGTGCCACTGCCGCAAAGGGCTGTACTGGGACTGCCATGGTGCGCGCTGTACGAGCTGCTGACGTTGCCACTATCTGAATTCAGGAAGGAAAATGCAGAAGTGCTGGTAACAGCGCCCTGCAGCCGCTGCTGCTCATGCAGCGGCGGCTCCTTCTCGGCCACCATGGGCTGCATCCGTCACTGCACCTGCCAGGCATGCTGCTGCTGCTGCTCTTCAAGCTTTTGCAGCTGCCGCTCTCTGTTTCCGCTGCTTTTGCTTCAGCTGTCGCTGCCTGCGCTGCTTCCTCTGCTATTGGAGGACCCTTCTTCGCCGTGACACCTGGGGCAACCGCCGCGTGCGGGATCAACGCAGCAGTGCTATGCGTTATTGCATGAGCTCTCTCAGACACACGATCTTGAATCTGCTCGTCCGCCAAGACTGGGAAGACTAAAGCAAAGCAGCTACTAGCGCTCCGTGTCAAACTACCACAGCGACAGGAGGCGTACTGCCTGATCGTTGGCGCTGTTGCAACCGCTGCTGCCTTTCGCGTGCCCCTAGTCTATTTTCATCAGCATCATCATCCAAACCTGTACTCAACGCTAGCTATTCACACACGACCCCGGTTTTGCTGCGGCTCCTGGGCTTGCATGAGTCGCGCGGATTCGGCTGCTGCTGTGGCTGCAGCCACAGCAGCAGCAGGCGGCTACTGCATGCGTTGCATGCTGTGGCATTACTTCTTGCCACCATCATATTTCTGGAGCCTGAATCTTTCTAGTTGCTTTCTAAGTGTTCCGGCACCGGGCGCAGCAGCAGCGATTGCTGCAGCAGTTGCGCCTGCTTCTGCATCGTCAGCAGCAGCCGCGCCAGCAGCAGCAGGAAATAACAGTAGAAAGCAAATGCAATGGCCGTACAAGGAGTACAAACAAGAAATTAAGGGCTCTAAGGTACTTTCTGTTTTAAGTATATTCTGTAGGGCCCGTAGGAAGGCTTCCAGCAGCGTGCTTATTCAAGGGGGTTGCTCCGCTGCCTGCCGCTGTAGCAGCCAGTTCTCAACTATATAGCATTGTTTTGTGGGTGTTGGTCCGTTTTCTAACGGACAAGCTTGCACGGGCCGCTGCTATTGCTATTGTTCGGCTCTGACTGCCAGTGGCTGCGGCAGCACCGCCTCAGCCAAATTCGCCACAGGGGCACCGAAGCACCTACAGGAGATTTGGCAGCAATACCAAAATTTCAGCCATATTTCAATAAACTTTGACTGCCGCAGCTGAATCGCCTCTCATCCGAGGAAGCGGCAGCGGTGGGCGCGGTATCTTTTTAGCAGCCGAAGCAGAAGCAGCAGGAGTAGCGGCAATCGTAGCCATGGCGGCTTCAACCTGCAAAGTGTTTGTGGGCAAGCTGCCTCACACGCTGACTGAGGTAGGTTCTTGCGTTAGATAGCAGCTTTTGAGTAGGTTCAAGTGCTGCAGCGTCTCAATAGCACCCTTCATTCCCTTCTTCTACTGCGGATACAACTCTGGTCCGTTGCACTGGGGGTGGAAGCACACAGGGGTCGGATAAACCTGCATAACATGCTTGTACGTCTACCCATGCTGTCACTAGACACTCCTGTCGCGATGGCTGGTGCTGTTGCTGCTGCTGCTGCTGCAGGATGCGCTGCGTACAAAGATGCAAGAATACGGCCAGGTGGCTTCTCTTTTCTACATGGCGGATCAGCTGCAGCAGCAAACTGGATGGGCTTTTGTTACTTTCTGCTCCCCCTCTGAAGCGCAGAAGGCCGTAGAAGCTATCGATGGACAGCTGACATTTGAGGTGACACTACAACAGCTGAGTTGCTCCCTTGAGATGGCTGCTCGCGTTTAATGTCGGGAAGACTGCTGGAGCACATATCTTCTTGCAGAATGTGTTGCGACTGCTGCCATTGGTGCTTATGCTGGCGCCGACACCTCTAACTGTGACTGTGAAGCCGCATACGCCACCCTTCAATGGATGCATGCGGGCTTGGGGAACTGACCTTTCGCCGACGTTGCCCTTACTGCAGGTGACGCTGCTGCTGAGAGCTGCAAGCGACGGCTTTCTCCGGCTGGCGTCAGCATCTGTTATTATTTGAAGCTGCTGCTGCGTTTAGGGGTTTGAAACTCCTGCCGAGTGCCGCATGGCCAATCAAAAACCTTCCGCCGCAACTGCGAAGAAAGAAGCAGAAAAAAAGGAACCCACCAATGCAGGTAAGCCATGCACTGCTTAGGCCCGCTTTTGCACTGTTGTTGGAAGTTGGAGATGCCTATGAAGCGGCAAACCCTCAACTGTTCGTTATAGGCAGCAGCGGTTCGTCCTGTGTTGTTTGCTAGATTGTGCGAAAGCTGCTGTTTTTGTGGCTGTTACTGCCGCAGCACCAGGACCAAACTCCCCGTGGCAACAGTATTTCACCCACGATGGCCATGCATATTATTACAACTCTCAGACAGGTAAAGGATAGCCTTCTGGCTCTTTCGTCCACGGACTGTTTTTTCTAGGCAGGTCTAAGCGTCGTGCTTGACGCTTTTCCCGTATATCCGTTGTCGCTTTTTAGCCATTTTCTTTCTCCCTCTCTTTTAACTCCGTGTATGCCTGCTAATGCCCACTTCCTTCCTTCACACACACTGGCAGAAAGCTTCCTCTCTCTGTATAGATTTGCACATGCATAGAGACCCCATTCTTCGCTCCCCCTCGTTCCGCAGAGCTGACTCCGTTTCGGTCCTTACGCCTCACTCTGTGTGTGCAAATTTTCCCCTGGCCTCTTACGCCGCCGCGTCAAGGCGTCTTCACTCCTGGCTGCCTAAGCTTTTGGTGTGGACTACTCCTCAGGAGTCACGCAATGGGAGAGGCCAGCTGAGCTAGACAAACCCCAGCCGTCTGCAGCGGCAGCTGCCGCTGCAGCAGCTGCCGCTGCAGCTCGAGCGGCAGCGTCGAGGGAGTCCGGCTCCCAATTTGGACCCCCTGGCGCAAATCTTTTTGTCTTTCACATTCCTAACGACTGGAATGATGTAGACCTTATCCAGGTTAGCTGTTCCCACGCACGGGGACGAGGAGGCCTGTATGACGGAATGGGGGGAGGGAATGAGGGAAAGAGTGATGACAACGGAGGAAAGGCACAAAACAGATTCGCCTAATCCAGAGAGAGACAGAACAAAGCATATAAGGGAGTGGGCAGCAGAGCAAGGCCAAGGGTGCCCAGAGCGGGAAATATGGAGGCTTCAGTTTTGTAGGGTGTACTTGTTTTACCGCTATCTCGTGCTAATGATTGAGAGGCCGGTACTTGTGTTGCTACTGCTGCTGTTGCAGCATTTCCAGCACTTTGGGGACATTGTTTCCGCCAGGATTCAGAGAGACGTGGAGGGAAGAAGTAGAGGGTTTGGCTTTGTCAGCTTCGCAGACCAAACCTCAGTGCGCTGCTGCTACTGCTGTGGTGTGGATGTTGGTGTGGCTGCAACCCTTCGAATATGCATAGGAACGGTCGTAGTGCTGTGCATGCTACAGCTGCTCTGTGCTTGCGTAATATTGTGCTCTGTGGTGTCGCGTATACACCCTGTGGCTTCAGGCGGTGCACGCCATCCGGGGGATGCATGGATTCCTTGTGGGCGGAAAGCATCTGAAGGTGCAAATGAAGAAGGGCGAGGATATTCGCCTTACACCAGGTGGGCTCAGAGGGCGAGGCTTATCCTAGAATGATCGGAAGCTTGAGGCATCAGCCTGAGCGTGTTCCGGTCCCCCATGCTGTCCCTCTCCTTCCCTCCATTGGCGTCTCCCTCCGTATTTCTAGCAGTGCTTTTCTGGACTGCTCAGTACACCAGTATCGGTGTGGTTTCGCTCTCGCTTCATGCGACTGTACCTGTTTCTCGCTGATTGTCTTTTTTTCTTGCCTCCGTGGCTCCGCTCTGCTTCCTCTCATGCTCTTTACTTGCCTGTCTGTGCTCGCGTCCTCCGGTATACGTTATCTCTCTGTCTGTGTTGTGGTGTGGGGGAGCGAGGGTTTTCGTCCCTCCTTCTCCGCCTAGGCCCTGTGCATCCAACTGCCTAGATCTGCTGCTGCATGATGCCTTCTCGCGTGCGTTCTCCCCCGGGGGACGGCCGTTCTTATGGCTTATAATTACATTATTCTGTATCGGTTCACACCTGTTTATATAGTTTCTTGCTGCGGCTGCTCCATTTGTCTTTGCAGCCCTAAAAGCCCTGCTGCCTGTCACCCATCAGCCGGGGGGATCTTTCTATGGCGGGGGGCCCTCTGTGGGAGGCAGTATGGGAGGTGGTGGCATGGGGGGGTCGCCTGCGCGCTACTCACCCTATTAGCCAAAATGTCCCCTTTCTCATATGCACGTTCGCCCCTCAACCATCTATGTGGCTCCTTCTGGTCACGGCCTTCCGCCTTTAGCCACAGCGGCAGCCAGTGCTGTGCCTGCTTTGGATGGAGTACACCTGTATGCTGTTGCATCCGGGATGTCTATCCACGTCGGGCCGTTACGTGCAGTGCTATGCAGTGCAGCGAACGGCTTTCACCTCTAGAGAGACTAACGCTCTTGGCTTATAAGACCAAACAAAATTGCACTGTCCGTTCACGAGAAGCAGAGTATGATTGTGCTACCACGGATGCTACTGCATGGCGTCGCCTCCCCGCCGAGCGCTCTTTGCCCTTGTTGACCGCTTGCATATCAAGGGAATACTCCGCACTGTCATGACCCTGATTCAGGGCAGTCGGGCGTGAACGGCGACGACACATTGTGGGCTGTGCTTCAAGGGAACTGGATACACGAGTGCCATAGGGGAGTGCCACAGGCAGAGCCTTTGGATGAAGGACCGGCAGAAGTAGGGGTAGAGACACGGAGAGAAAAGGGGCCGCTGTCTGACACACGCAGGCGCGATTATGCCTGGAAAGTGTGAGCCTGATTTAATGTGGCTGCTGTACACACGATACGCAAGTGCTGAGCCTGAGCGCCCATTGTCTGCCACTGTGCATAACCCGCTGCCTTTATGATGCAGCCCTCATGAAAGGCTTGAGGCCTGATGTGCGTATAGTGGTACTAACACGTTTGAGCAATTTATATTTGTAGCGCTACACAGGGTGTCGTCGGGATGCAATTTTCTCCCTGATTTTTGATACAAGAGCAATTCAAGAAGATCCGACGCGTCCCTCCAAGAGACCGCTCTTCGCCTCAGACTCTGTGCAGAGCGCACATGATAAGGTTCGTACCTGTCCCTCCAAACGTTGGCCACTCCCTGCTCCCTTCCGTTACCCAGCAGGTTCCGGTGTGGGGCAGGAGCGAAGTGGAAAGGCCAGCTGGTGGGCATGGCCATTGCTTCAGCAGCGCGCTTAGCATACCAAGTGAACTTTCACACCATCTGCGCTTTGCAACCAACTATGCTTTCATGCGCACAACGTCGATTATCGTTTTTTTGAGCTGATTTTACTCTGAGAGAAAAGCCTATGCCAACAACCGATGCGAAAATCTCGCTGCTATTAGCTCTACGCTGAATATAATGACTATACTAGAAAGTGTATATGGGTAGCAGCCTGGCCCACTGCAACGGGGGAGAAATTCAATGCATAGGAGTCTGGACGATCCTTGGAGTCAGTCGTGAATCCTGAAGTTGGAACCTACAGAGAATTGCGCTCCAATGGTAGAGCGCCTTTGTAATGTGGGAGGGGGATGTTTTCAATATTGGTTTACTTTCGTTTTATCCTACAGGCCTCAGCCTGCAGAGACATTGCACGCAGGGTTCTCGGCCTTCAAGCCACTCAAACACACACCTTGAAATAAACGTAAAACTGCATTTAATTAGAACTTTATTGACGTTGATATGAGGAAGAGGTGCTGCAAACGGTCCTGTGTACCCTCATGACGCACCGCGACCGCGGGTTTCCCATGGTCAGTACGGTGGGCGTTGTCCATCTGCAACCCTAGCTTCTAACCACTAAAGCCTTTACGCTCATATCTTAGCCCTTCGGAGATAATTTTGGCATTCGATAGGGAAACGTAAAATCAAAGGTGCTGCTAAAACCTCAAGGCTTTTTCTCTGCGTCCGACGTCTTCCGTCCGGTGTGCGGACTCACAGGTCATGCGCGTAGCCTGAAGGGTTCTCCAGCCCTCAGTGGCTTTCTGGCTAGTCCAATAGCCTAAAACTTGCTTCCACAACGCTATACACGTGCTGCATTGCCAATCATTCAGGAACTACACCACTATTAAGGATAAAGTGCAAGGCGCTTGCCATCCTAAAAAGGAAACAAAAGTGGGGAGGGGGGGAACGAGGAATCGAGAATACTTATGCTTTTCGCACAGCCGTACATGCAGAGAGAGGGAGTGAAGGAAAATGGAGGGAACAAGTGGCTTCGGAGATCCTTGCCCCTCAGCCGTCCCACTGCAAAAGGGGCCCTTTGCAGGAAGAACGAGGGAGGCCCTAGCTGCAACAGCAGGTCCAAACTTCCATTTGGAGCCGGGTACGAGGAGATAGAGACAGGTTTCCAGAAACAGGGGCAAAACGATCTAGCGTGAAAATGAGGGAGGGTAAGGCACGAGCAGACAGCGACTCAGAAAGGGAGGATGACTAGGTGAAATACTATCTCACTGTTAAGGGCTTCTACGCATGAGAGTGCTCTCTGCGTAGTCTTGTGTCTTGCCAATCGCTGAACAGCCCGTTGTTTGGAAAAACTTGTGCAGGGTTTGGATGGGTGTTGTTGGTGCTGATATTGGCGGTTGTTTTGCAACTCTTTTTTGCACTTAACGTGACGCGGGCCAGAATACGCTTTGGAGTACAGCCTCCCGATGTCTACGCCATTAAGGGTAAGTAGCAAATGGGTGTAAGGCAACTTGTGGCTCCAGATGCACGTGTTTTGAAGCATCTCTTGTTAGAGCAGGTGCCACGGTGAAATTCGGCGGAGGCATCTCCATGAATTTCGTGAACCTCTAAGTGGCAAAACAAAGGCCCATATAGAGCACGAGACCATGCAGCAGCAGGAACTGATGGTGCAGATTCACGTCTGTGCCTGCATGTGCATACTGGTGGTTACTGCGTAATTAATGTAGGGGTGACAGGAAGGGGAGGAACCTTTTCTGACGATGCAGCAGACTCCACGCTGCTGCGTCTGTCAGCAAAGGAGTGTGATGTCTTTAATTGCTACCAAAGGGCCCATCAGGCTAGTTCCCAGGCTGTTGCTTTTGCTGCTGCCTATGCTTTTGCTAATCTAAAAAAGGAGACTGCGTTCCTAGACTTACGATTGCTACTTCCATGCCTTGTGGTGCGGCTGTTGATGTCTCCGCATTAGTTCCGCTCGCCTATTGCTGCTATCGCGGCTCAAATGATGCGAAATCAACACCTTGGCAGTAGCAATACTTGAGCTCGTTGTATCTGCAAGTTTTCCAGCCTTTTTCTAATACACCTGTTACTGCTGCCGCACGCGTGGCCATCGTGATGTCATGTTTCTGCGTACAGCACTCAGTTGAGATGTACACGATTTTCATTCCTATGCTTTTGACGGGAGGCCTCGGCTTCCCGCTCACATCTGCCCTTGGAGGCCTCGTGTTTCTCCTAGGGACGTTTGTCTATGCCCTAGGATACTACACAGGTGAATCTACTTATTGCTGTGGCCGGCTAGTGAAGCATCACACTTCTTGATTTTTACTTGGCTACACAGATGGAATGCAGGTGCAATTTATAGGCCCTGAGCGATGGAGGCGTTGTTTGCTGGTCAGTTGGGCTATGAGAACGTCTGTTCTGTCCAATGTGGATCAGTGTTTTGTTGTACATTGGCCCTAGTGCATGAGGAGCTGACGACTCCCCGATTATGCCGTTCTTGCTATTGGCGTAGTTTTACGTGTGTCCCCTGATTGCCTCAGGGGAAGCTACCAACCGACGATGGGGTGCCTTTCAGGTCGTCGGATTGGTGATCTGTTTAAGTAAGCCTCCCATTGCCAGCGGGAGCAGTTCTAGGAGTAGCCACAGGAACCAAAGGGAAGTCAAATATGTTTTTGTGTGGCACTTCTCAGTTACCACTTTCCTTGAGGCCCTTCGGCTGATATGGCTCGGCTGAACGACCTATGCCTATGCCAAAACAGCAGTCGACCCAGAATCTGCTACAGCATCAGCCACGCTGCGGTCGTGGCCTTTTTAAAAGGCCAAGGAACTGGCATCCCACCACACTGCATGTTACGAACATTCGCAAAGATTCCTTCCTACGCAGTCGTGCATGAAAATGTAAAAATGGACATGCGTCTGTGAACACGCATGCCCGTAGGCTTAGTTGTATACGTGCGTACATTCCAGCATGCTTTGGTGAGCGTGCAAATACAAACACACATTGCGCTTACGACAATTGGTTTCACCAGAATGCTCTGATTTGTATGCAGCCAAAATTTTTGTACAAATATCAAATGAGTTTATGCATGCATGCATCTGTATTTGCTCATTTCACGTATATTCTTTGTTTTGTATGTAGGGGAAGCCTTCCCACGGAGCTCCTATGATTTGGGGCTTTTTTGTCACCGCTAGAGCACTTAAGCGCAGCTCCTCACATTTTTGATGCCTCCTGCGGATTCTTTATGGCCCCTGGGGATCCGTTCATCAACTGCGGACTCCTGCTCTCCCTGGGGCCCTTTAGTGACTTTTGGGGTCGTTGGGCTTCCTGAAACTCCTACAGTAGCGGATCTACGCAATCGAGGAAAAGCGAATATTAGATCAGAGATATATTGCCGTACAACATGCCTGGGGGCTCTATTCTATGTGAACAGGTATATATATATATATATATATATGTATATATATATATATACTCCAGTGAGAAATCAGGAGCTAACAAAAATTGCATATTCGCGAGATATTCCGTCCCAGCTAATGTCCACTGTCCCACATATGGCTAGCTCAATATCTAGCCAATTAGCTAGCCACACAACTACTTAGGGAAGGAAGGCGCAGAGGTAATACATGACCTCCAGAACCCAGAGAGCCAGTCCTTCCTAGCAAGTTATTCCGCTCGAGGAGGATTCTCACGTGTTCAATGTTTACATCTCTTTTAATACCACCCCCGTAACGCATTTTTGCCTTTGTTGGTTGCGTAAAATGCTATTTGAGTAAGCGGTTGCCCCCTCTGTGCCAGTAAGCGTTTGTGTAGCTTCTACTCAAGAGGCGGACACACCGCTTAAGTGTCATACCCTATTTTTCACGTGGTCGGTCAAGCGCGATAGGGTAGGTCATTATTGCAGCGGGCAAATCTACACTTAAAAACTTGTTTACTAGTTATGGTTAACTAAGAAAGAATCGAGTAACTGGATGCCCTTCGAGATTCGTTTTGCTGCAGAGTACAGGAAGGTCGATCGCAGAAAATAGAATATTGTGTGCTACATGCTCTACGCAGCTAACTGGGAGTGCTCCAAGTGTTTACAGGGTTCAACTATGCTCATTTTAGCAGTCGCTCTCCCCTCACGTCGAAAACTTTGGAAGCAGGCGGGGAAGGAGACACTGAAGTTCACTTGAGAGTTATTCAATACATTTCTATTAAGTTTGTGATGAGTCTAGAGTAAAGTATCTCCCTACGGAGGCCCTGGATGAGGCGGTACATCTTGACGCTCGCTACCCTCACCGTGCAAAACTCCAGCATGAGGCAGGAAAGCCAGCTATGGTGCGCTTTGCTGCACCGTATAAGTACTACGAGGATTCACTGCTAATTGCACACAGCATCTAGCGCATACGCGCCCAACATTGCGTCTTCTTGTATTGAGCTTGTTCAGGGATACGACAAATGACAGGTACGAACAACCGAGTTAGCTCGGCAATTTTCGCAAATTCTTAATCTAATACAGTTAGTGTCGTACGAAGTGTGTAAGTGTGGCTCTGTCCGCCGTATGAGGGCCATACATAAAAAATTTCACATCAGTGAAGGTTTTAAAAACCCCAGGCTTTGAATTTAGCTAGACTTTGAGTGCTGCGGTTATTTCTAACATTCATTTAAATTGAAGGGTTTGAGATGTTATCTGTGCGAATATTAACGAGTGTGCAATATTTTTGTGCCACAACCTGTGCTCCGAAGCTTCAATGTGGCCTCCTTCCTGTTCAGTGGAACAGTGGTAGGGAAACACTTGAGCACCACTACCATATCAAAAAGTAACTAAATCCATGCCATTTGTAAAAATAAATGCTGAACGCCTGCTCAAATTTCACCTCTACGCCAGCGTGCATCCTCAGTTGGGGCTTGACACTGGAAGATAATGCATGCGCGCGACGCAGTGAAATGAGAAAACTGTTTCCAAGATGACAAAAGAAATGAAGCACCAGCATGGTATTTTAAGGACATTTTGCATGTTTCTTACGGTATCTTCTGACAGCAACGACAGATCGCACTGCCTTGAAATACATGGCAATATTCTCACCGCCGGCGTGCCTCTCAGCTACACTTTGAGCTTGTTCGTTGTGCGCCATGCTTCCCTATTACTCTTGTAGTACACTTAAGAGAGGAGGTTTATCCGAGTGCCGGGGGAGTCGTGCTTGGTGTTGAAGTCCGTCGCTGACTTGCCAGAAAGTTTGCTTCCTTATCGATCAAAGGGCTTGGCAGCTTGATTTTTAAATTAAGGAGTCACATTCGTTAATTCAAGGCATACTTCTACTGCTGCCAGTAGAGTTGTCCGTGCACACGATCCTTTGTGCAGAATCGAGTACCTGATTCGACCGTGCTTACACTGATTCTGTCCCAAAACAGGTGTAGATGCCATCAAGGAGAGATTTGTAATACTTCTTGCGCGCAAATCTTCCTTTAAAGTCTGTGTGTTAGTCGTGTGGATTCTAATGGCCACGATGCTTGCACCCCGCTTGCCCGTTCTCCTTGAAAGCCCGGAACCGTGACCCAAGTGCCCTGCAAGACGAAAGCTTTTTTCATAAGAAAATGGATAGCTGCTGTACCACAAGCATTCACACGTGATAGCCCCCAACAGATAAACGTGAATAAGTGCCGTTCACAACAACACGGACGCACGCCGTACATGTCGGTGCAGTATGGTGCCGGCTTAGCTACTCAACAAACAAAGTATAATAGCTGCTAAACTGTACAGCCAGTATATAAATAAGCCCCAGGTAACTGTGCAATAGTTTAGGAATCGCTATTTCGAACTGTAGCCTCGCCCGGCAACACCCACTTTCCCAGCGTCTCCATAGAGTCATCAGGTGTTTAGGCTTCTTCAAACAGCCACTGTTGAATGTTCCGTGAGTGGGTGAATATCAGGCATTTCTAGACAGTGCAGCGCATTCTGCACTATTGTAACTGTCTCAACAACAACATCTACGGTTACGACGAGCGCTAGCCAAAATGCACCTACAATCCTCGACGCTCGCTATCGCACTCTCCTGACAAGCCTATGGGCAACCATATTTTATCATAGGTTTCGAGCTTATAGTAATCTTACAGAAATTCGAAGAGCGCCACATGCTCGGGGCTAATTGTAGCGTGAAGCTGGACGCGCTGGTGGCAAGCAATCCGAAGAAGCCTCATCGTCCCCGGGATCGAGCCAAACAACGCACGAACCGCGCTGCAGAGCTAGGGACACACACAGTCCGACTTATGAGATTGTTTGACAGTCTTATCTACCCTGTATTATACTATTCGCCCTTTACATTGTGACTTCCCATGCAACGGCGGTGTTTCCTCACGTGGTGACAGGGGATTCTCAACAGCTGACCCCTACGTTCCGGTGGTCGGCTGACCAGAGGTTCAGCTGCAGTATTGTCTTGAATTGAAGTACCTCCCTGAATTCATATATCGTTCTATTCTGCCTCATTATAATTTTCTATGCCCTTTAGTTAGCATTTAGCTATCCTACACTCATTGGACCACATCGACAACTGCAATTCACCAGCTGCTTATGTGCTACAACATCTGACGTTTTTCACAACCATGAAGCATACTCAACATGTGGCGGCGTTGGCTGCCCTTGCGGTTATCTCTTGTCTTCTGAAAGACGGAGAGGCCTGGGTAAATTCGAAGGGACGGTATAACGAGGCCAGTGAATCATTGGGAGCACCTGAATCGATGGTCGAGGCTCAGTGGGGTTCCGTGTACGTGGATATTCCTGGAGTAAAGAGGTCAGATAAATCGCTGAGTTTCGTTTTCGCGAGCCTTACCGGAGAAGTGGAAGAGGAGTTTGATCAACTTGACGGTTGTGCAGCACATCAGTTCGACGTCAGGCCCACCAAAAATGGATTTTTTCTAGCGGTCAGCGAAGTACATAGTGAAGATCAATGCCAGAAGACGTGCTCGGAGACATTGAAATGTGCTGCAGCAGTTTATCATCAGGAAACGAAGGTATGTAACTTAATGTCGGATGTGCAGTCACTAATCAAAAGCGCAACCAGCACTGTTGTTGTGCCAAATTGTGACGTAGAATGTCTTGCAGTAAGCAAGAAGTTCAATGGTAATGGGACTTATCTAGGCACTGTTCCCAATGCATTCATATGTCAAGTATTATGCAAAGGGAATCCTATCTGCCAAAGCTTCTCATGGTTGAAAAGCACACGTGATTGTATCTCTTATGGGAGTGGCCCCGATTTACAAGACAATGAAGATGCCATCAGCGGATATAAGAATAGCTGCTCCTCGAGCGTCAAACCAACCGACTACGCCGGGAGCTGCACAGTTGCCGATATTAGCGCTATAGGGACGAACATACACTACCTCGGAAATGTTCACAGCATCAAGCAGTGCAATCATTTTTGTCTACTCAACCGTGGTTGTGCATGGTTTACATTCAATTCACAAAGTAGATGGTGTTATCTCAAAGAATTTAATGGAACTGGATATCATGATTGGCGGGGAGATCACACCGGGCCCAGACTTTGTGACTCAAGTTGCTTGCAAAAGGATATTGAAGTGACAGGAACACCGGTCGCTACAATTTACGGAGTAACTCAAATGCTGAAGTGTCACTTTGAATGCTCTCAAAATACGACATGCATGGTATGGAGTTGGAACCCTACAACGTATGACTGTTCCCTGTTCGGTGGAGATGCCCCCCATAGTCGCCGTTTTGCTGAACGCTTCTGGAGCGGTCCTAAGGAGGCGTGCCCTCATGATAAGCTGTATGAGCTACCCGGCCCAAGCTGCGCAATCAGAGGGGTTAAATATGGCATGGAGCCATTTTCCGTTGCCAGTGCTGGCAACGCCGGGGACTGTCAGAAGAAATGCCAGCAGTCGTCATCGTGCGAGGCGTTCGCATATGATACTACGACGGAGAAATGCGAGCTGCATCTGGCGAATGCTATATTGAGCAAGCAAGAAAGTAACACTTTTATTTCTGGTCCCAGAACATGCGAGGGTTGCTATGACAAGGATTTCGAATATATAGGCGAGACTCTACAGGAGATAAGCAGCGGCTTTCTTTTACCGGATGAATGTCAACTGATGTGCCAGGCCACCACAAACTGCACATACTGGTCTTTTTCAGGGGAGACATGCAAGCTTCTTTCTAAAGGACATAAAAAGTCCAATACTTTGTTTATTAGTGGGCCAAAGTATTGTGATGGCGTATGCGATCTTAAGGGCATGCAAGCACCCCGAAAAGTACATGGTTACCTCAAGGAGCTGAAGAATAGAAGCTTAAGCCAATGCAGAGAAGCGTGCAGAAATGACAGCGGCTGCTCAGTGTTCACACGTTGGCAGTCGGGGCATTGCTATCTCAAAAAAAATGGCTGTTTTGTTAACCAAATGCCGGATGAGGCCGCAGTTACTGGATGGAATAATTGCTCCACCTGCTTCCGGCAAGGTGTAGGCTACGTGGATAATGAAGCCACTAAGCTTTGGAGTCTGATGGCGGATAATGCAGAAGAATGCCGCGAGCGGTGCAATATGATGGAATCTTGCAGTTTGTTCACGTACGACGTGAAGGCCAAGATGTGTTCACTGCTCTCCGGAGATGCCGGGGATGTGCAGGGAGAAACCCTCGTATCCGGTCCCGCGGTTTGCCAAGCAGATAATTCTTGTTTCTCCTACGGGATAGTGTACGAAGGCAGCAATTTTGAAAAGATAAAGTCGTCAAGTCCGGAGGAGTGCCAGGCACTGTGTGCAAGAAATAGCCAATGTAGGTTTTTCACCCAAGAAGACGGGGTTTGTTACCTCAAGAGAGGACATGACCAAGGCACCTTCTACACAAAGCCTAAGGCTGGCAGTACTTCAGGACCCAAGAGATGCACGCAGCCAGACGGATTATGCGAAGAATCCAATTATGATTACCCTGGGAGTGACCTGTACCCGAATCCGCCAAGGACATCCAATCCACAAGAGTGCAGAGTGGCATGTTATAAGGATCCGCTGTGCCGTATCTGGTTATGGCGCAAGCGGGATAACGTCTGCTGGCAGAAGAGTATATCTTCCTTCTCCATTCGGTCGCAAGTCTTGCAGAATACAGAAGGTGGTCCGCGTCTGGGTTGCGCGAAGTGCGTACGCGCAGGTATTCAGCTTAATGGAAACATCATCAAGACGGAAGAGCAGTCTTCATTCACTTTATGCCAGTTGGCATGCGAGCTTAATAGCGAGTGTAAGTTTTTTACCTACCAGAATTCTAGCTGTAAATTGATGTCGACAATGGGAACAATTTCATCGGCGGCCTATGCGACCACAGTATCTGGTCCAAAGCAATGCTAATATTGGCTCTTCCGAAAGGCGTCGGGGTAGCCATTATATCGGCTTCTAGCGTTATACTCACACAATAGCCGCGTACGGTGTGAAATGCATGAATACGATCTTTTGTAAAAGAGTGTTCGTATCCATTTGAGCTTCAGCTTCTTCGTGTGAATTTATATCTACGATAAACGGCAGGCAGAACTTTAAGGGAAGTAAAGTTGTGTCTTGCGATCTATTGTTCATACTGAAGAGCGCTCCTGGAGAGGTGCCGTGAAAGTGAGTCTTGTTGCACTTGAGCGTTGCTTTATCCGCCCGAAATCCCGCGTAAATGTTACAATGTGACTTCCTGCAATAAGCGTACTGAACCACGAACAAAAGGCGCTGCGTACCTACGGCGGTAGTATTCCGCCTTCTGGTCAATTTCCTTCACGTTAAAGATAAACCAAGGTTACCGAAGGTTGTGGCATGTACGTCAAAAACAAGGGGATTTGCGAACGCAGGGCTGCAGTAAGCACGATACTTGGCCTACAGGGCTTATGACCTGTAGATATCGAAAGTTGGTCAAAATAATGATTACCTGAGGAATACTAGCTAGAGCATCAATAGGCAGTCGATGATTGTAACACCGTGCCGCCTGTCTGCTCGTCGACTTCCTGGAATATGGTATTCCGAATGGCTACGCTATGTAGCTAACCCTTGCGACTTAAGGGGGTCGAAGGAGAAACTGAACTGATCTTTGCCCCCCTAGTTGGCTCAATTTAGCTTTCTGCAATCGGTTGGTGACACCGCACACCGTTGGGCCTGGAGTGGAAGGCTTCTGCACCTAGGGGGATAAGTGAACTGTCATGCACCCAGTATGCATGCGTGCTTTTCGGTTCGGACTCAGAATGGTGATGGTGGCATTTTACTGCTCTTGCGTGCCACATTGTTTCCTAGATGCCTTTAAGTACCCGTGATTTTAGTACTTTTGCAAGACGCTTCTATGGGAACTTTCTTAGTAATCTTGATCAGCCAGTCGGTGAAGCTTCGATCACACCATCGGGAAACAAACAGTGCAACAGTTGGTGTCGTGAGCAGGTGGTGAACAAAGGTTTTCTTCAAGCCATGCAGAAGAATTCTGTGGAAGCTGGAGCTCGAAACGCTATATCTACACAAAAAGACGTACGTATAGCAACGCATCGCTAAGCACTGCTAAGCAATGCTTCCTGCTGCTACTTTTGCTTTCTACGGGTATCCGGAGCAGTGGTCGCACTACTGAAGTCAAATGTGCCCAATTGAGAATATCAATCCTCTAGATATATATCTGTGTGGGGCTCATTATGCAGTCACTTTATGATATCAGCAGTAGCAACCTTGCAGCAGCAGCCACGTCTTCCAGCAACAGTGTTGCAGCTGGATAGCACTAGCCAAAGCTGCCCCGATAGACACACTGCACATGCTGTGTATCACAAGGGCACAGGCACATCAAGAGCTTGCACGCAGTTAGCCATCTAGTTGTAAGCTGCTCTTGTAGAGCGCCACAATGCACTTGGACTCTTTCTGTTACACGAGTAACACTTAGGTAAAAGTTGGTAAGGAATATATACTCGGTTTGTCCGTATTATATCTTATTCACTTCAGAGTACTGTTGGATCCATACAAGAAGACGTCACGCTGCATGTATTTTTACGTCCGGGGCTATGTGCACATTGTGAATGCTGGGATTGCATCAAGGGTGCAGCTAAACGTCCCGTAGTTGTCCCTTCCCTTTCATGCCGGGAACTATGAGGGACATGGACAGGAGAAAGAGGAAGTTCTTCTGAGTAGCACTCAGTAACGTTTGATTCGGTATTTATCGGTTATGGGGTTAACTGTGGCTCTATGGAGACCGTATATGGAGCGTTACTGCCGTTGTGCGCATCCTCTCAAAATGCCGTTTCCTGATGTTTTAGGGCTGAGAGCTCATGGCTCAAGAGAGTTATTGAACTTAAGCTAAATACATTGCATTTTGTGTTGTAAGGGACCCTTTGTGATTTTCGTTGCACCTAGGTAACAGCTCTGGTCCTGAAAAGCACCAGCCCCGCCCGCACAGCCCCAGTGCTTGCCCCACATGGCATGCCACATGTTCAGGGCCTACTAAGCAAAATTTACAATATACAACTTGTAATTCAAAGCTCTGTTAAAATTTTGCTGAATGCCTCTTTAGTAGAAACCAGGGTGCATTGAAGTGTATCAGGTGTGAGGTTTAGAATTTGGGGTTAAGGGCTTAGGATTGATGATCAAGGCACAAGGAATAAGGCTCCCCCCGCCTTCCACTGTTCTTCCCTGTCTGATGTATGAACTCCCCTTGTGTCGGTTCTTATGAGCTTTGACAGGCTGTTCTTCTGGTTGAGAGAAGCCTTCCCCAGAACTATCGCAGCAGATGCTGTCGGGGCATGGAGTGTAGGTTCGGGGAATTAGGGTCTCAGCCTTGAACAAAATGAGTGCGACCTTTCCACTAACAACGCGTCGGGCGGCTGCACGGGTGTTGTGCATCCAAGACCCTTGGGTTGCTTCCCGTCCCCTGGGGTTGAAACAGCAGATGAAGCCACAGGGTCTCTTGCCTTTTTGTGCACGTACCTCTGTTTTTATACGCGGTTTCTGCAGCAGCAGCAGCAACAGTGCGGAAGGTCGAGGTTCCCGAGCTCAGCAACAACAGCAGCAGCAACAGCAACAACAGCAGCAGCAACAACACGAGCAGGAGCACCAGGGCCGCCATCGCGCACGAAGCAGCAACACTCACCACACTGGCACCAGCAGTAGCAGTTTTATCCGCATGGTCCTATCTCAAGTGCAGGACGATTTGCAGAAAAATCCAGAACTCAGAAAGGCGGTAGAGGACCTCAAAGCTTCTGCCCTGTCGAGACAGACCCAAAGCGTTGGCTCACGACTGCAGGATGCCGCCACAGCAGCTGCACAGGCAGCAGCAGCAGCAGCGAGCAGCAGCAAAGAGCATACGGGGCGTGTGATGGAGCGCTTCCAGCGGGTGCAGCAGCAAGTCTCGGCAACCCAGCAGCACCTTAGAAGCAAGGCAATGGAGCATGAGACCTGCAGGACGCTGGGGAGACACAGCACGAAAGTATTGAAAGGTGCTGCCGCTGCTGCCTCCGCGTTGCAGCGGCTGGCAGCGAAAGCGGTAAATGTATTTCAGGACGAGCCGGTTGCGAAGCAGAAGGCGGCACAGTGGAGGCAACGCATGGCCATCCAGCGCTACAAGCAGCAGGAGGAGCAGCGGCAGCAGCAGCAAGCAATGGAGCAGCAGGACGCCTCAAAACAGCGGGGGCAGCAGGAGCAGCAGCAGGAGCGAGACTCCTTTTCAGAGGTGCCGCAGGAGACAGCCCTAGTGCTGTCCAATGAAACGGCTTGGGATCGATTTGGATCACGGCTACGCGATATGCCCTTCCTCCAAAACTTCTTCGGTCAGCCGCGACACCAGCAGCAGCAGTAGGGGCCCCTTTCCCTGCAGGCTGGCGATAGGAGCGCAACCGTTACAGTGCTTATGCAGCACGAAGGAGTAATTTAGTGGTTTTAGCGTCGCTTGTGCGTTGCAGAGAATCCGTTGGTGGGCCAGCTTTTCAAGGAGACGGAGATAGCGGCCTCTATTCGGGAGATGAAGGCCATAGATCCATCCTTCAGGTTCGGCAGAAGAGTTTCTTTTTGTGTACAGAACACCGCTCGCTGATATTTGTGGATACCGCTTCACCCCTTTTCGTGCTGTTTGTGCAGTGGTGTCGTCTCTGTGCGGCTCTCGATCGCTTGCACCTTATAGCTGTCCTGCGTTTCAGACGTTTTCCCGTCGTCGTTTTTTCTGCCCCTGAAAATAGTGCAGTTGTTTCCATTGTTACTGCTACTGAATATGCAAGTGCCGCCCCGGCTGTTTGTCGTGTTGCTACAGGCTATCGGAGCTGCATGAGTTGGTACAGAGCGTCGTGGCGGAACATATGGTTAGCGCTTACCTTATGGGAGACGAAGAAACGCTCAGGCTGGTGAGATGTTTTCTCAGGCCATCGTGGTCTTTATTGTGTGCTGACGTACACTCCAGCTGTTTCTCCTCTCCATACACCCTTCCGCTACATATTTTTAATTGCATCCTTGTGTTCAGCTGGCTCCATGTTTTTGTCCCTGTCTCTAAATCTGATTGTTTTTCATAATTTTCCTTCCCTGTCATCATTTGCTTTCTGCTTCCGGCCCCTCCCCCCGTCAGCGCTTCACCGGTAATATCGCTGGGAGGCACGCCCATCATGTCGTGCTCTCTTTTCGTGCCGTCGTTTCTCGTTGTGTGCTGCCCTTACCAGCCCCTCTGTCGCGTGAAGCTGCCGTCTGTCTAAGGTTTCTTGCGTATGTGTGTTTGTGAGCTCTATTTGTGCCTGGACTACCGTCTCGTCCCATCACAGGATATTGCTGTTGTTCAGGCCCAGTGTAAGTGTATGGTTTCCTTCATATGTGCTTATTGGCTATGTGTGCAGCACTGCGGAGACGGGGCCTTTGCGGCCCTTAAAGCCTCAATAGATGAGCGGCACCGGCTCCATCTGCAGCTTGACCCCTCCATCCTGCTCTTAGGGCAGGTCGAACTCGTGGGTACGTGGTTAGCGGTGCTGCGATCTATGGAATTGTGCTGCTTGTTGTTGCATCTAGCGTTTCTTACTGGAGAGAAAAGGGTGTGAAGTGCTCCTGATGCACGTCTGTTGTGTGTGATTTCGCTACAGGGGCTCGCCGTAGCGGCGTGGACTCGGGCGAGAGTCCATGGTTTGTGTATACGTTTGAGTGCCAGCAGATAAACTGCCTTCGCGCAGAAGAAACAGGGAAAGTTGTGCAGGGGGCCCTAGATGATATCCGACGGGTGGTTTACTCAATAGCCATCTCCCGGCATACAGCGCCTGAAACTGCAGGCCTTCTCTACCCGTGGATGGTGCGTCTAGTGGCATCTACCTTACTTGTGCTATCTGTTACCATCTCCAGTGGTTCCTTCTCCTTTATGGCATTTATCGATAACGTGGAAGTTTGAGCTGCTGGCCACTGCTGTTGTTTCGTTTCATCAAATCTCTCTCTGCACACGTTCTCCTGTCTCGTGTGGGGGCTATACGGTTCGCTCTGTCAGCAGTTTCTTGCCATTAAGTCCTCGTCATTTTTTTTGGTTCACAGAGCCTCAGTGCTATTTCAGGGCTCCCTTCTCCTGGCTGTGCTCTCAGTGTGTCTTCTCTCCCTGTCCCTGTTCTGCACTTCGTTCTCTATATCGTCTAAGCTTCCTCACAGCTGCAGTTGCCGCAGTGTGCCCTAGCTTCAGTGATCCATCCTCTGCCTTCAGGTCTCTCTTCGAAAGCCCAGCTGGCTCTTTTTGTGGCTTGTTTCTTGCAGATTAGAGAAATTGCCATTGTAGGGAATGAGCCTGTGTGGTGAGCTGGACGCCCACAACGGAGACGCCACACAGCCACACACACAAGTACACACTCACAGCCAATCTTGCGGGACGCTCACTTAGTGCTAGCAAGCTGACGCAGTGGCAGCGTCCGCAGAAGGTACTGCAGTAGCGTCCGTGATGACGTGTTGCAGAGGCACGAGGGATGTGTAAACCACGTGCTCAGGCGGCATGATGCATGAACAGGGTACAGCCTACGGTTTTCAGGAACTGTATAAATCGCGTTTTGTAGTTCTATTCTACATTCAGTGCGGTGGCATTCGTATTTAGTATGCGTAGACATTTTCCATACATTATGTAACCAGTGCTTCCAATGTTGGCGTGTACATCGAAACGGCGTTCCCAACGAAAACCCAAAGCCGTCGAACACTGTAGACTGCAGACAACCCACAGGCCATCTGGCTGCGACAGGGCCCGCCACCCACTAATAAGAAGCGCAATTTTAGATGCACCTCAATCGGATTTTCCTTTAGAGTCTATCAGCGGGGGGGGCCAAATGCACATGAAGTTGTCCGCGCCGCGGAAACAGCAGGACAGCATGCGACTGAGGGCACAGGCGGGTAATAGTTAGCAGAAGAGCACATGAAGGTGCCCGGCCCGACAGACAGACGAGAGGTACTTAATGCCGTTAGAACCTGCTTAGCGCACATCAGGTGGCGTGCATGCGGCAAGGTGACAAATTGTTCAAACACTTGTCGCTGCTCTTGAACTTGCTCTAAGCGCTAGGGCCACCTCCAGCTGTTATGTGCCCCAGCCTCCCTAGACTGCGCATGACAATAGGGGCTTCCCAAATAGTGCTGTTCTACGAGCGGAGGATGCCGACATCCTATTGGCGGCCTTTACGATGTGGGGGGTGCTGGAAGACGGACTTCATTCGTGTTCGCTTGTGTCTCTACCGCATTCAGTAGGCCGAGCCCATGTATAAAAGCACAATATCCAGAAAGACGCATCACTGCAGGGACTGAAAAAGCGGCTCAGCCCAAAGGACAAAAGACGCCGTCGTGCCCTGCAGCCTGTCCAAGAGCAGACGGCGGGCCACAAGGAACACTACCTCGGAAAACTTGTAGTGCAACAGCAGCACGATGCACTCAGTAAAAACAACGAATGAGCGAGCATCTGCCCCGAAGTGCACTGTCACTGTCTATCCCTTCTTCGAAGAAGACAAATATGCTATATGCCCCTGGGGCCCCACAACACTTCGGTTCCTGGGCCACTCCCTTGGCTGCTTAATGGGGACCCCGTGGGGGGCCTCCCAAACAATAGCTTCAGATACTTGAGGGTTGGTCCATGACTGTAAATCACTTATTCAGCGCCTGCCTCTGAGAAGCGTCAAATCGGGAATGCCAAGCAACCCAAAACTATCAAGATGCGTGGAAAAGCTGAACACCCGCGTCTAAGCTCACTGCCTTAAGAAGGCCAGAGCATATGGTTTACTTTGCAGGCGGGTAGCGAGAGCATCCAGGGTCCCTGAGGGCAACTGCGGGTTTTTACACATCTCTTGCAGTAGCTGCTGTGCTGAAGCAGTCAACTCGGAGCCTATGCGGCGGGCGGCACCAGGAAAGGAAGCCTCGCACGCGCAAGCCTGAAAAAACAATACAGTCGCAAATACAGAAGCAGTTCGATCCTACATGCCGAGCAGAGCCTCCATGTTGCTCAGAAACCCCTTGCGCCTACGGCCTGACAGCTGTCAGGTTTTTCGGTTTCATGTTTGGCCACATTGCGGGTCTACTGGCTAGTTTGCTAGCCTGTGCTGGTTATGTTCTTGTGGTGCTGGGTTGCAGGTAACGAACTTAAAAACTCACAAACATGAACTGCTCTGAGTTTTGTAACACGATATCCGACTGGGTCGCGGCGAGGTGTAGAAGAGCCTGTAAGACTGTCTTGCTCTCCTCTCTGTCTGCTTGAAGTGGTAGAGAAGAGAGGAAAACGCGGACTACATCACCCATGGGAAGTCCTGATGGGGGAGCATGCAACAGCATCGATGCAACAGCTGAGCATGCATTGTCCACGGTGCTTTGCTCCGACTTGTTCAGGTCCTACACACACACGCACAACACAAAGACCGATCCTTAAGGCCCTTAACTATGGGCATAAGGCTCTACTAAGTAACCCAGCGCGAAGGTGGATGCAGGCAGCTTCAGCAGAAACACAGCAGAAGAGGGAGCAGCATCTCCAGCACCAGCAGCGGCTAACGTCTCGGGGCCTGAAGATTGGGTGCATTAGCTGTAAAAGCTCCATCGATTTGCTGTTTACTGCTGGCGAGGAGCCTGCGACCTGAGGACCCCGCACCGCACATCATCACGCATCATATACCTGAAACGAATCATCTACTACTACTACAGCGAAAAAACCGGATTCAGAGGATTGAGAGGACTGTAACAGCAAGGGGGAGTAAGAAGGGGCAGCAGCACTAGCAGTGACAAAAGGAGCAAGGAACAACGCAAACAGTCACAGACCTCGTATATAACGCTGAGACAGAAGCAGGCGTTTCTCCTGCAGTCCTCATCTTCCTCTTGAGAGATGCCACTGCCCACAGCTTTTAGAACGGCAGGGGACTCTGCGTACTGCACTGCTGAGCCCTGCATCTCTCTAAACACCTGCGGATACAACGGAGAGGCCGACTGCTGTAACGGTACATGCACAGAAAGAACTCAAACAACATCCCTCTATACACAGGGACAGATACGATGTGAAAACGCAAATACAGAGGCCTTTTGGGTAACGGTATGACGATGCAGCAACAGCAGCACCCCCGTCAACCGACCTCGGCAAAGCAGCCAAGGCCAATGGCGGCGTATGTCTTCGAGTGCTTGTGAGCAGCGAGTGCGAGGATGTGCGGATGCAGCTGAGTGTACGCTGAGCAAAAAGTGTCAATGTTGCAGTTTGCTGCTGCTGCTTGCGCTACGGATGCTGCTGCTGGGTCTGCCACTGTTGCAGCAACTGCTGCTGTGGCTTGAGAAGCTGCAGCTGCAAGGGCGGCAAGGAAGGCAACAAGACCCTCAAACAGATACTCCTCCTCCTGACGAGAGTCGTCATCCTGAGGGAAACCGTGAAAGGAGGGCACATACCGTGACGTAAGTACGGTCAGCAGAGACCTCAGCAGCAGCGGCAGCGGATGAGGCCCATATCAGCAAGGGAACCGTAACATACTTCATCGACATCTTGATTAAGCTGGCATATATGTTTGCCACGCAGCAAATTGCTGCACTGCAGCAATAGACTCTCCCGCTGCTCCGCGCTGTATATTGCCGCTGGCCCCACTCCCTCAAGAACCGTCCCCAACGCAGAAAATGCGTCACCCACTGTCTCCTTATCCACATCCTGCAGCGACACCCCCACTCGTGTAGCAAAGAAAAGGCTAACAGCATCATTGGGGCAGCACATGCACCAGCGGCTAGTATGAATAGGACAGACAGCAGCCAGCGTAATTGCAGCATTCATAAGTTCAGCAATACGAGCAGCAGCAGCGGGATTATTGATCCCAGTAGTCTTCGTTGCAAGTTGATACCTCGCTGATGATGGCAAAGAGAAGGGGGTACAGCTGGGTCTTCCACAACTGCAGCACGTGAGGCTGCATGCACTGGACGGTGCCTTGCGCCTGCTGCTGCGAATGCTGCTCCTGTGGGTTTGCCAGAGTCTTGTGGGCTGCCAACAGCACCGCAGCAATAAGGAAGCTGGCTTGCTGCCTTGCAGCGTCGTGGAAATGTGTTTTTAGGACTTCTATCGCCTCGCAGGTCCTGAGCAGGCACACCCAGAAAGCGCAAAAGAAGTCGCAAAGAGCATAAGCGCGTGGCAAGCAGGGCCCACTTTACGCACAGGACAATAACCGCAAGGTAAGATCGAGACACGCATACTATACGATGAGGCGGCAGAAAAAGAAACGTCAGTAATTCTGAACCACAAGCATAAGAGGAAGCGATGCAGCTGCAACGAAGGGGGTATGAAGAATAGAGAGGACAAACGCGAAGACTGCTTGAAGAGCAGGTACGCAACGCAACCGGCAGCAAGAGGCACAGCTGCAGACACGAGCCGTGCTGTGACCTTACTTTTGGAGATACTTCATGCAGTGACCTCCGCAGTTCTCCCACAAGGAACGCAAGCAGAAAGCCGCCGAGTCCAGCTCGTCAAGATAGCCTATATAGCAGCAAGCCAAGCAGTAGCAGCAGCAGTCTGCTGAGAAGCCCGTTTGCAGCATTAATAGCCACAACAGCACCTGCAAGTACATAGTTCGCTACGCCTGAGGCCGCAGCAGGACAGGCGCTATGCACTATGGGTCCAGAAATTAATCGGGTATGCCATGCAGAAAATACCGTCTCTAATTTGTAATTCCCTGCCTGCCCCAGTGCTCTCGTCTCCGCTGTCCCCCAAGTCAAAATCGCCAGGCTCCTCTGGGCTTGTGAAACCCTCGCTGCTGAACAGAGAGGCCAATACCCGCACCATTACGTCCTGCATCAAAGCGGAAATCGCAGCAAACAAGCCACCTCGCTAGCCCCCGGATCCCAGTGCTGTTGTTGGAGCTGCTGTTGCTTTTTGGCGTTCTAGGCGTTCTAACAAAGTACTTATCGCTGCAGGCACTCGATGAGCTGCTACTGATACTGCTGCTACTGCTGCTGCTGCTTCTGCCGCTAACGGTGGCGAACCTCAAGGAATGGTACAAATTCTTCCTTGAGCGCAGAAGAGACGTCTCGGAAGCAGGCAAAAGCTTCGTCCCTAATCTCGTGTGCAGACTCTTGCGCCGCCTCTCCCTGGCCCTCCCCGCCGTCGACCTGCTGCACCACGAGCTGCAACAGCTGTCGGAGCTGTTGCTGGTAGCACTGAGGAGATAAACCTTTTACCAGGCCCCCAATAACTCCGATTGCTCGGGCCTTAGTGGCTGGGGAGCATCCCGCTGCAGCCGTGCCTGCTCCTCCTGAATTGCCCCTTGGTACTGTCGGAGACCGTATAATATCTTCCAGCAATCGGAACAGATCGGCAGCATACGGGTCGAAAGGGCGGGGAGTCCCCTGGGGTCGTGCTTCGCCGTCATCCTCTTCGGCTACACTTGCAACAGCCGCAGAACGAATAGCGCTTAGGCAAACCTCTCGCACGCTATCGCTTGGGGCTGCAATAACATCAGCACATTCGATAGGGATAACCGCAATGGATAACACAACGTTTCGAGTTTGGACGCTATCCCTTCACCGTGGCTACTTGTGAAAATACGCAGCCAGGCCAAGAGACTGCTTGATCACCTCGCGCAGAAGAATCTGGTCAAGGCATGGAGCAGCTGCACTGACACGCGAGTCACAGCAGCTGCAAGAGCAACAGCCAGAAGTGCTCCTTACTTCTTTGGAGAGTATCAACAAGTTTCTGCACCACAGGACCGACAACTGGAGCGAGGTCATCAGGGCCCATGCTCTCTAACAGCACATCTAGGGCTAAGGAGCGCAATCCAGAGACAGCACACACACACACATACACACCATGAAATAATTGGCAGGCAAGGACAGGGAGCCGCCGGAAAGCGCCTGTAAAAGTGTGGCTTAGGCAATGCACCCAGAAGACACAGAGTAAAAGACGCGAAGGACTGAACTTCTTGGGCTCAGAGGGCAAGCTCATAAGCCTTACACCGTAGACTTACCGTAGCATGCCTTATGCTGTACTAAACGGTTAGGGTTGTCCAGCTGCTGCAGTAGCAACGGAAGCACCTGAGATTGATATTGCATGATCTCGGGCTGTAGGTACTCTGCAGCAGACACAGACACGACAGGAGCAACAACAGTACGCATAAAAGCCCTGTAAGCGCAACGGGAAGTAAAGCAGCATCGTCAGACGCGGCAGGAGGCAGCAAAACAACGCCATCCCGCTGATGTGCGCTAGCCAGTGGACAGCGGCTTAACTTCAGAACACAACTCAACATCCTGACTGACCAGCGAATTGTCCGAAGCACAGTGCTGCGGCTGCAGCAACGGCTGGGTGACTGTGTTGCAGCAGGGGAATGAGAAAGGGCATGAAGGCCTTCAGCTTCCCTCTCAGCGCAGCCTCACATCCCTCGCTCATGATGCCAATACAGGTAAGAGCTGCGCGCTGCTGCAGGACCTCTTGTTCTGGCGTTCGGGGAGCCGTGGGGTGTATGTACGCCTCTAGTCGCTGCAGGAGAGGCTTGCATATGTGTTTGTTGGGCAACGCCACAGCTATGGCATCCACCGTCTGGCACGCAAGTCTGTGGGGGTTCAGCTCCTCGTCTTCGTCATCCTCATCCTCTAACACGGCACAGCCCGGTTCGTCCGGCTGTGCGGCCATCTCCACCAGCACATCTAACAGCTTGGGCACAAAACCCCCTTTGCAGAGCACTGAGAACAGACGCACAAGGCAAATCAAAAACGGATTGCGGGGAGATCATCTCAGAAACGTCCTGGCGTCCGAGCAGAAAATTATAAAATTTGCCTATTCGGTGTAGCGGGAGGTAGTTCATATTGGCCATTTACACCATATTACGAGAAAACGCCGCTGCATCAAGCTCCTATACGGCTAGCTGCTCTATTCCAACTCCCTTCTGCGGAGCCCTTCGTCCGGCAGTCTGCGTGTTGGGTTCGAGACAAATGCACCCTGCCTCAATACCTCGGCAGTTTCTCTCTCTCTCTGCACTATAGCGATCTAAAATGCCTGTCGGCACTGCTCAGACAAGCGAAACTGTATGTCTCTAAACGGGGGCTTTACAAGAAAGAAACATGATGAGATCGTGCAGGAGGCGCTGTGGTGGGCCTTAGCCCTCCCCCCTCCCCGGTTTTTGCTTGGCTGCCCAGAGCAGGGGAGTAAAAAGGCCCTCTTTCTAGTATCCGCTTACACCTTCTACCCACCCAAATCCTTAACGTACTGCACTCTACAACCTCCCTCCTCCAGCCCTTCGTCTGCGTACCTCGAGGCTTCTGCTTGGCTGCCCAGTGTATGGGAGCGAGGGCCTGCTGCCTGACACCAACGTCCAGCGCAGGCCGTGCGGCAATTCCCAACAGAAAATGCAGCACCGAGAGAAGCTCCGACTCGGACAGCACCAAATCATTGCATAGCTGCACGGCGCACAGCAACAGGGCAAAGATGACAAGACCCCGCTCATGCACCCGAAAACACAGATAGCATGTGCGAAGCACCGCACGGCAAACACAAACAGACACAAATTCAAAAACAAAGGCAAATACAAACAAAACAGCGCTGCTGGGTGTGCAGAAGCGGTTACAGCCAAACAGCTTTCACCGGCACCCAACAAAGAGTCTTGCTGCGAAAAGATTCAATGCACACATTACGCCAAAGTGACCTGACCAGCAAAAGCCCACGACGGATGTACGAGCATGCAAAAACAAAAGCCCGTAGGCACGCCCCTACTAATCCACAATAAGAGAGGGAACCTTTATCCTCTTTGTACGATAACAGGGGGAGAGGTCGCGCAGGAAGATAAGCCAGAGAAACACAAACTTTCATCACAGACACGAAATACCCCACATCCCACAACCCACACACCCCACCCTTTCCCCCAACCCCAGTACCGACCAAGTCGTCAATAAGTTCCAAGGCCCCCATGGCTACACTCTCATCGCCTTCAGGCTGGAAGGCCTTCTCTATGACAGCGGTCACACCGGGAAGCAGAGCAAATAGCTGCACGACAAACACGCGCACACAGAAAGCTCTTAGCCCTATGCTGTATGCCAGCTGCACGCTACCCAGCCCACATATGAACTGCCATAGGTCCCACACATCAGCAGAGGCACCCCAATGCAGTCGCACTGCACACTTTGCAGCTCGACACCCCTCGAATCGAACCCCACAACTAATTTTCGGATCCCCCACTTTTGTCCTAAACACCAAACCCCATATAGAAGCGTGCTGCCGACCTTCTTTTGCTGAGAAGGCTCCACGGCGTCTTCCGCAAGGCCTCTAAGACCCTCGAGTGCCGGGCCGGCTAGGGCTGGGTTGTTGTTGCTGATGGTCAGAGCTGAAAGCACACCGAAAACGAATCTGCCCCTTTTCTTGCAGTGTCATACCGCGAAAAGTCTCTATTTAAAACACACGGGTTATCAGCCCAAACGCTGTATTGCGGCATCACAGAGAGAGACGCTTACACTTCAGAAACACACGGGTTATCAGCTCAAACGCTGTATTGCGGCATCACAGGGAGAGACGCTTACACTTCAGAAACACACGTACCTTGCTGGAAGATGTGGAGCAACTCATCAAAGAAGGTCTCAGTGCCATCTCCGCTCTCGACATACGCTGCAAAGACTTCCACTGCTGCCACCTGCAGTTGCGGCTGCTGCTGCTCTAGAATGGGAGCAGCCAGTAGCTGCAGCACATGCTTAGTTTTCGCCTCGTCGAATTGCGGGAGCCGCAGCAGAGCAGCCAGCAGATGACCTAATGAATGGCGTACGGGCTTTGAAGGCTCGCAGCCAAGGCGCCCCACCAGAGACTCCGTGAACTCGGACTGCAGAAGCAGACAGCACAAGAATTTACGGACTCTGGAAGGAAGAAAATCAAAGAAGGGAGAGGGGGCCCCCTGTCCCAGCCAGGCGTGGCTGTAATTTGTACGAAATCG
The DNA here is from genome assembly GCF_002999335.1 of Cyclospora cayetanensis. Classification (NCBI taxonomy): domain Eukaryota; phylum Apicomplexa; class Conoidasida; order Eucoccidiorida; family Eimeriidae; genus Cyclospora; species Cyclospora cayetanensis. Next base: position 73,023 of record NW_020312049.1, on the reverse strand, counting down.
TAAAAGGAAGGACCTCAAAACACGTAAACGACCGCCCTAAATCCTCCGAGTACCTGTTGGTTAGGCTGCAGAGAGCTAAAAAATTTTGCGGCCTTGCGTCTCAGTAGGACAGCGGCAAGTTGTCTCGTCTCCTCCTTCTCTCCTCTGAGAACCTCTTCTGCTAAGAGCAGGTACACAGCCGGCTGCTGCTGCTGCTGCAACAGCTGACGCAACTGCTCGGTTGCTGCCTTTGCCTTGGAAGGGTCCAGGGCAGCTTGAAGCAGCTCACGCAGCTGCTGCTGCTCCTGTGCTGTCTCTGCCATGATCCTTAAACTCAAAGCCTACAACTCCTCGATCGCGAAACGCGTCTTCTATTGCAGGCCTGGTCCAAAGCCCCTGAAATCCGCACAATTCCCGTTGAACTGTTTTTCGTCTAAATCCGTTTACAATTATGAAGCAAGTGGACTAAGGGTGGCAGAAAAGCAAGCAGAAGCACAGGGGCCTAGATGCCCCCTGGCAGCGGCGATTTGCGGTGCTCGGGCAGCTCCGGGGAGTCACCCCACAAAAAGGCGGAATAAAGGCAAGGCCATAAAAATCAGCACAGTCTTGCTGCATCCTAATTGAAGCCAAACCGACAAGGGGAAACGCATGTAGCACTGGCACCAGTAGACTGCGGGGAGCGGCCCCACGTACCCAGGGCCCCCCAGTGTCCGCTTTGCTTTAGTGTTTTTGAGGACAAGGTTTATTGATTGGAGCAGATGCTCTCGATGAAGAATGTGTTTGCAGCAAGAAAAACAAGCCAGCAGCGGCAGGCTCAGTAGACACCAAATGCAAAGCACGAAGACAGTTCATGCTGGTCCAGACACCGTTGATCCTCTGCTATAGCCGTAAAGTTATCCCTCCTGATCGCGGACGGGGAACACGCAAGCAATGTCGATATCCTAGCACAGCGCAAGACCTAGAAGGCTTTGGCCCTTTGTCTTCCCCTGTGGCGGTGCTTCAGGGGGGCAGGCATTTTCGGGGTTGCCTGTCCGCAAAATAAACAAAGACCAGCCTGCCACCATAGGACAATGCCACAAGTATTATCTGTACTGCAAACACTCTAGTTTACCCGCTTCTGTCGCTGCTCCTGGCTTTTAGTGACTTCCTGCCCCCCAAACCTCCATCCTAATAATTTGATGCGCCGTTAGGTGTAGTTCATGTCGTACTACGGTAGGTCACTATGTGTGCCCGACAAGATACTATCTAGCTATAGCAACGCCCAAGGGGGCACATTATGTATTGCCGTATGAGCGTCTATGCGTCCATGTTTACAACTGCGCTACACAGTGGCAATTCCCACTCCTCTGTGTATACACACCTAAGAATTAGCAAACAACTCACAAACTATCTGCTGGTTCATAATCTTCGCTGCACGGAATTAGAGTTAGCTCGAAACAAGACATAATGTGTTGGGTGGGTAGGCGTTCGGCGCATGCTGCAGCCAGCAGCGAATTGTCTGAGTATTATAAACACGGTGCAGCTACCCATATGCCAGCTGTCCCTCTCCTCTAGTGAGAATCTGAAAAGCGAGGGCAAGGAAAAGGATCAGCTTCTTTCGGGGAAAACTTAGTAACTTTCTATTGAGTGTCCTTGGAGTGTAGGGGTCAAAGTGTCTGCTGACGACGATATTCAGTGAAACGCCACCAACAACTGCACCAACAGACCAAATGTAACGTGGCATATGTACTACCCCTTTAAGACTAACGAAACTAAGCTCGACTAGAAATATCCTACACCTGCTGTTTCCTTCCCGTGGTCTATTCCATTTTACGCATGTCGAAAGCACTGCGCCACAGCCGCGGTTCCTGTGAATACTGCCATGGGTAAATCAGAGTGTAGAGTGTGCCCTGCTACTCTTGCCTTCGGTTTTCATTACTAAGCAGCGATGTCTCGTCTGTACAGTACGGGCTGCAGCTACCGCTTCACGACCCTAATACGCCTGCTGCAACGTATAATGTAGAACTACTCCCCAATGCAGCATCACCCGTAACAACAGCTGTGGGGGGGCAGCCTGCCGCCTCACATTTGCAGCCATAACGGCATATCATGCAGGCTGCTGTTGCTGCTGTAGTTCCGCAGCTCGTTTTACTGCAGCCCGCTGGAGGCGGCGGTGCAGCTCTGCTTTCTTTCTTTCCCTGCGTAGCCGGATCTTGAACTGGTGTCTCTCATCGTGTATCCTGCAGACAGCAACGCACACGAGTTACCAGGCACTAATCTACCAGATCCACAAAGTAGCAGGCAGAAAGCAGCCACAACAGCGGGTGTCCTCACTTGTAGGCATCCTTGCTGCGAGACCAAGTCTGGAGTTCTTCAGGAAGAGGGTCTTTGTGGAGCCACCGATCTATTTGCTTCTGCGTCTCACTATGGACACACAGCAAGGCTGCCAGCAGCGCAGTCATATTGCAGCCTACTAAAAGACAGATGCAAAATGCAGTAGCCTTGAAACCACCGACCAAGCCAGCAGCGACAATACAGCACACAGCCGGGGCCTACTCTGGCAGTCGTGGTTTTCCCTCTCTCCAGTGTACAGACAACTCAGCTTCCAGCTTTCCATGCAGCAATCTGCTTCCTCTCTTGAGCAATACATCAATATGCTCCGGGGCAACCAGGCGAGGAGCGAGCAGCAGCTGCTGCTGTTCGCGTGCTGCTTCTACTGAAGCTGTAACGGGAGCAGCACCACTCTCTGTCTCCCGATCAGAATCTGCGGCGCAGAGAAAAAAGCAGCACGAGCAGTACTAACAGAGCAGCGGTTACACGAGAAATTGGTTGCTTTGTGTCTTTCTGCAGCACGACCAGTAGCTTTTGTCATTGCATGCTAACGATGAGGTTCCCGCTACTGCTGCGGCTTCGTACTGGGCAGTATCAAAAAGAATTCATTAAAGGGCTCTGCCTCTAGAAAAGCCCGCCACGATTCGAAGACGAGGGCCACACAGCTTTGGGCATCGCGCCACGCCCTTCGAGTGTAGGGGACTGAGCGATCTTCACAGAATCCACGAACTAAAGCCGTACGCCGTAGACTGGACAAAGACAGCGGGCGGCCTTCTTGCAGCAAAGAGAGGTACATTTGTCTGGAAAAACAGGAAACAGAAGACAGGAGAACAAGTAGACAATGGAGGAGGACGGTTCTGGTTGACAAGAGCGAAAGAAGGATAACAGCTGCAAATGCAAGCTTCAGTGCAATAGCAGAACATCCTCTGGCCACTGGTTCGAACGGGCGGGAGAAGGGTAGGAGAAGGGCACACGGCGGTCCAAGAAGAAAGCGCAAAATTTAACAAAGGAAATAACTGACCTCGCAAGAAAGAGGAGGCTTCTGTTTGCATGGAGTTTACGATGTATGTAAAGATCATCGCTGCAACGGCCTGTTGCCAGATGCCGGAGCCGCAAAACTTTGAAATGAAGGGAGGCAGGAAGTCGGACAGGGAGGCGAACAGCATGCAACGCATGGAGGCGACTGCATAGAAAAGCGGCAGGCAGGCAGGCGAAGAAGCACACGGCAATTAGACGAAGCAGAGCTCCTGCAAAGACAAGGAAATGGGGATGAGACTTCGCGACGAATGGAAGAGGGGATGCAGATACCGGCAGAAAAGAGAAAGCAGGGCAGCCGGAGGTGGAGGCAAGCACACAAAGAGCTATTGCAAGAGGCAGATAAACGGAAAGCGAGTGATCATACTAAGGAAGGACGGAGGCTGCGTATCGATAGGAGGATTTGGGGAGGCAGAGGCAGTCCGCGCCACACAGAGCAAAATAACGATACGTTAACTCTGGGGCAGATACAACAAAGAGAGCTCGAGCCAAGGAACAAAGGCGATACGTGAGGCAAGACCAGCAGTAGAGGAGCGTGGACCTCGCCAAGAAGTCGAGGGAGAGTAGCGGTGTCTAGCCACTCGCAGCATGGTGTAAAAAGTAATGAAAACATGACCAAAGGGCAGCCCTAATACGCTTCTGCTTCGTAAGTGGAACAGCCCAACCCTCCGCAGCCTCCTAGGAGACACGAGTAACCGAGACTGTAGAAAAGGCTTTAGACAAGGAGAAGAGCACGGAAGGGCAACGGAGAGTATAGCCAAAGACAGCAACGCATGCAGGTGCAGTTGAGGAAGGCGGAGGTGTGGAGACCACAAACGGTGGCGTTTGAAAGGGTAGGTACCGCGGCACAAAGAGGAACGGGCAGACACCAGAGGAATTGCGGAGCGAAGGAAGAGACTGGCCTTCGAAGGCCTCGAGTGTTTTTTTCTGACTTTTCAAATGCCACAAAGGCCTTGCCATTTGTTTGGTAAGGATCCAGTTTATGAGGCAGCACGTGAACAGACTTCACCCTGCCAAACCGAGAAAAATAGCGCCACAAACGCTCCTGTAGAAACTCAGGCGTCCGGCCCATAGGCAGCCCCTCCACGAGAACCGTCTCAGGGCCGTAGACGGAGAGAGGCTCGTAGCTGAGAAAATGAAAAGGACAAATCGGCCTCAAGCGAGTAAGCTCCGAGAGAAATGATGAAGCCGTTTTTTACATGGCTTTGCACAATGCCGCTACCAACGGTGTCTTGTACTACAGAAGCGCCTTCCTGCCAACCCCCCGTCAATCTGCATTTGTAGTGCTGTGCCTCGCTCGTGTTATTTGTCCTCCTTCGCCCAACATGCCACCCCTGCCTCATCCAACATCCCCAAACTAAGGCCACGGAACGCCCGTTTCATAGCCGCTGCCAGAGCGGCTCCAATAGACGAGAAAAATCCCCAGCGTCTCTCACAAAAGACCCTCTTGAGGACTTTTAGGCCCCTTCTAAGCCTTGAAATCGCCTCACACCACAGGCCTGTCTTACCCAGATTCGGGGGCCTCATAGAGCCAGTTTATAGGCTCGCCCGTTTCTGGTGACCTTAAGGGCCTCCGCACCCATTCCCTCCAATCTGTTGCTGCTGCCGCTGCTGCTGCTGCTTCCGCGGCTTCTCGGGGGGGCTGATACGGCCAGCGCATTCGGCTGGCGCCCGGTACATGACGCATACGGGGATCAGACAGACTTAGAATACCCCTGCTTAGAAAGCTCCAAATCAAGGGCTTGCTGTAGCTGCTGGAGGACGGGAGGCCGTTGCTGCTGCAGCGCAAGCCAACCGGCACAAGCGCCCTCGGGGAGCACAGCGTGAGTGGCCTCTGATGAGCCCACATTGCTCTGCATCCATGCAGGAGGTGACTCCAAGGTAGAGGATGTCGCTTCTGTGTCGGTTTTTGCTCTTCCTCTACGTCCTGTTCCTGCCCCTCTCCTACTACGAATACATTCACACCGTCGGTATTGTTGCTCCCAGTGCTATCTGTGTGCTGGCCTGCCTGGACCCCCAATGTTCAAGAGGATGGCGAGGGGGGGACAGTTGATCACGAAATAGCTCAGGCTGCCCCGTTTTGCACGTAGGGGCCCCCCAGGGGCCCCTACGCGCAAAATTAGCCGAGGCAAGACTTGGAGTGGGGTCCAGCGTGAGGCCCCTGGATGTCATTGGATTAGAATTTTAGATGCATATACCCCGATGCGGCTCCAGAATCAACACCAGGCGTCTTACACCCCCGGTTGCCGTGGGGGCCCCTGGCTCTCTGGGGCCCCCTCTCTACAGCGAGCCCCCACTTGGGGCCTACGGGCTGCTGTACGATAAATGGGGGGTCGGTTTCAAATGTAAAATCATATAATAATATGTTTCTCAGCTACGCATGTCTGATGCTCTCTCACTTTGGACCCACTGGTACGCTGCATTGTGGCTGCGTCCGACAGGGCATTGCACAGCCTCTCTGGGTGGTCCTTTGCATATTGGGAGGCAGATACATACACTACTAACTAGAGCACCAACGTCAACAGCGGCTCCTGCGGTATTTTAACGTGCAGTAGCTGTTGGAGGTTGTGCGCGTAGCATGTTGTGCTAATTTCAAGCCATGGATTAGGTCATTTCTCCTTTCTGTCTGTCTTTAGTACGTTGGGCGTTAGTCAGCGTCAATGTACAGGCACTTCCTTCATGAGCCTGGCTAGCTCCCTAGTGAGCAGTAGTGAGCTGTTTTGCTTCTTGTTGAGGTCCTCATCGGCGGCAATCCTTTCTACCATCACAATGCGCCGACTAGGATGACCATACGGGGGACTGCCTGACACCGATACAACACTTAGTGGACAGTTCTGAAGTATTCCCTGAAAAATGTCTCTACTTTCCCCTGCCCCTGACCCCAAAGACCCCCGGCTGGACTGAAGAGGGACAGCACGGGTGCACGGTGATTCATGCCCTTAGCACCTCAAGCATTCGCACACAGCAGTAAATATCAACTTGGCGCACAGACAAGCAGTGTTCACTGTCACTGTAGTGAGCTAAGCCTCCAATGATACCAATGGTATATACTAATATACAACCTGCAAATAGCGAAGAGGTTAGTATTTGAACTGGTTGCAACTGGTGTGGCAGAAAGTGCCCAATTGTGGCTTGTCGCATCACAACCTTATCACCCTACTGCTGGGTTAAGCTGGAGGGTCTAGGAGTGGGCTGCTGCTCCTCTGTAAGAGCTAATAGGAAATGCAGATATTACAAAGCAGGCAGACTGAAGTAGAAAGCAGAACAAGAGTAGAGACAAGCTCCATCAGTTCCTTTGGATTCCTTACAGCCGTGCGTTTCCCGCCTATTACCAGTGTAAAAAACCATAGTATTTTGCACCTCTACTCTTATAAGACAGAGATAGATAAGGACACACCACAGAAAAGGCAGAAAGCAATGTCTTCGTTTTCACTCGCCCCTCCACAAAAACCTCCTGTCCATGTATCTCTCTGTGTCCAAGCTTTCTTTTACTCCACTTTCTGTGTTCCTGAGGCGGCTGTACCGTATCTGCCCAATAGCTATTTTTTATAGGCAGGAACGAGCGTGAAATGCATCAGCACTGACTTATCATAGCTGTCGTTGGCCTGTATGTGTTCGTTCCCAGGATAAACGAGGTAGGTATTTTCTTACAACAGCAAAGCGCCATAGTGCACAAGGGTTCAGCCGCTGCTGGCTATAATAACCTGTGGGGACGGTACTTGCCAGTCTCCTGAAGGACCTATTCTCTCCAAAGAGGTTCTGTAAGGGGTGCTCTCCACTACTTCCTCACCCACGCTGCTTCCACGCAGAAAACTGCATTTCTCGGAACTGCTTCTGAAGCTCTAGCTATGTCATAAGTCCCAGAAAAGTCTCAAATACTACTAATTATGACTCCCCTCCCACAGTCCACGTATTAACAGGTACGACCGTCCTTCTTTCGCAGGTGCCTGAAGGCTCAGAAGCTAGCGTGTCTAGTACTATGGGCGTCTTATTGTATATTACGGCTGACATGCAGGTGAACGGAGATATTTGCTTATGTGCAATAGTATCATGTTGCTGCAACGATCAGTTTCTGCGCCTTCCCTTTGCTGCTACAGTACCTGTAGCGAAAAACATATCTCGAATTTAGGGATAACGTCAAAAAAAGATGGCCAACTAGCTGACCGGCTTGTCGTCTCCGACTACATTCAGAGCGTGTTATGCTGCTGCCCACCAACACAAGCTGCATGTCTATCCAGAAAAATCCGAGTCTTCTCGAGAACAGCGGCTGGGTAGGGAAAGCAAATTGTCTAGTGACACACTCCCATAGATTCACTCTCTCCTCTCCTAATTGCGTGATAGTTGCATGTATGCAATCCGGTGGTGCATGCAAGCATTTACTACGGCCCACAACCATTAGTGCACTAGTACAATGCGCATATAGGCAAGGCACATATGGTGCATGCACTCTACTATGTATGAAAGCAGTGTCACATCCATGCAAACAATCTATGCTATGCATGCATACACCCAATACCCTACACTGCTAGCCTTGACGTCCACAACGTATTGTTCACATGAGACTTTTGCTACATCGTCAATCTCACACAGTAAAGGCACAGGCTTCCACTTGTGAATGCGCCGCTTATGCACGTGTTACCGTGAAAGCTCTGCTCACCCTCAGTAGCTGCATTCAGCTGCGCGAAACGCTTTGAAAGCTCTGGATCCCCCCCTCACTACTGAGTGTTTCCCTCCTTCGGCTTGGCCTAGAAGAAAGCCTGGAGCTTCAAGAGCTTTGCTGTGAGCTGCATTTGGTGTTGCTGCACCTGTTGCTGTCCCCCATAGAATCCCGACTTGGTAATATGCGCTGCAGAAGTTGCTGCAGCCGCTGCAGTGTCGGCTGCAGGCGCACCAGACCCGAAAACGTCTCTCTGAGACCAATGCTTTCTTTCCAGCTGTTGTTGCTTCTGTTGCTGCAACACAGTCGGTAGCTGCGGCTGGAACGTCTCTTTGGCAAACCCTGGGTCTGCCATGCGGTTGTTCCCTCCGATTGGGGTATTGCACCGCTTACCACCAGCAGCTGCAGCTGCATGTGCTGCTGCTGCTGCTGCACGTGCTGCTTCTGCCTCCATCTTTGCTTCTGGAGAAGTTGGAGCGACGCGGGGAGAGGATTTCGGGTGAGCAACAGCAGGCGTTGCTGTTGGTGTTGCAGGTACGGCTGTCGAGAGGTATACCGATGAGATCAGAGCATGTGTGCCCCCGTCCCCAGCACCTTTGACCTCCTGCCCGCGTTCTATCTGCATTGGTGCTGCCGTTCTGGCTGCGCCTACCGTTGTGTGTGCATCAGTGCGCTGCTGATACAGGCCCCTCGTTGCGTTGTCATGCAGGCTAATGGTGCCAAGCAGCGAGGAGGCAAAGCCAAACGGCGTGCTTGGAGCTTCATGCGCTTTCTGGTGCTTCTGCTGTAGCAGTTGCTGCTGCCCCTGACATGTCTTTCCACCATCGTTCATGCTGTTGCAATTTTCGATACAGTGGTGCCGCATCTGGGCAGAAGGCTGTCTCGTTTCCCTGATAGATGCTGTTGGTGGGGTTCCAGAGTCATCAGCAGGAAGAAAGGCTGTGGGAACTTTGCTCGTAGAGTCACAATGGTTGGAGGGAGCTTCAAGAACGCGCGATGAGACAACGCGTCGCTGCTGCTGGAGAGGCATCAGTTGCAGGGGTTCAGGCTGCTGCAACTGTTGGGCGTGCTGGTGCACCCGCTGCATCTGTTGACAGAGCTGTTGCTGCTGCTGCGTAGAGTCCTGCGTTTGTCTTTGAGGTAATTGTACAGATTCGTGCTGGTGCTCGTGCTGCACCCGCTGTTGCGCGTGCTGATGCTGCAACTGCTCTTGGCGCTGCTGCGGCTGTACTTGTGTTTGCTGCTGCTTTTGCTCAGCAGTGCAAACTGCGGCAATGCGCTTGACAACTTTCCCCAGCGACGCTTCATCAACGGAGAGAAGCACACATCTACTATCTGCTTTTGCAGCAGCTGATGCAATCAGTACCCCGTTATGAGTCGAGACCCTGCTGCTGGGGCAATCCTCAGGAATGGCGGCATCTCCCAGGAAGTCCGCATACAGCAGAAGGCGATCGGCAGGAGTGGACATAGTCGACCGGATGCTGTGGTTGCTATAGGAGCAGCTGTTCCAGCTGTTGCTGCTGTTACTGAAAATGTTGCTGCCGCTGTTGCGCATGCTGCCAATACTGCCACCATTGGTCATCGTGCTGGTGGTACTGCCTGTACAGCCGCGCAGCCGCCGCTGGTGCACGAGTAGACGGCAATCCCCCTCTCCAGATAGCTGCTGCTGTTTCCTGCTGCTTGTTCTCGCTGGTCGCTTGGGCTTCTGTTTCTGTGACTCTCGCTCGCCGCGCCAAAACGGAGAAGCCAGCAATACACTATCACCGCTGGGCGAGGCTTTCACTGGGCCTGCTAAAAAGGCCGCACAGGACGGCATGGTCACTGCTGCCCCCTGGCCTGTTGCAGCAGTAGCTGCTGCTTTTGATGAGCTTTGCTGTCCAGCATCGCGCTCTAAGATTGGTATTGTATGGGTACGGGTGAAGCGGCCGTTTTGCTGCTGCAGCTGGTGCTGCTGCTGTACCTTCAGCGTGTGCCGCAGCTGCTGCTCTTGCAGTGTCAAGTCGCTCCGAGGGTCGCCTGCGTCATGTGATAGGAATTCTGTGCTGCGGAAGTGTTGCATGGGGGGTGCAGCAACACCAGGCAAAGCTGCAGCACGTGAATCTTCGCTACTGCTGAAGACGGACTTCCACAAAGTGACAGCAGCATCTGCTGCATGTTCTGCCGCTGCTGCGGATTTATTAGAGCCAGCAGCGCGAGGCGCATCCAGCTCTTGCGCTGCTGCTGCGGCTGCTGCGTCTGTCTCGGTAACAGCCACAGCTGCCAGGGCTAGTCCTACGTCTTGGGCTGTGACCATCAGATCGGCGTGCATTGCTGCAGGGGTTGCCGTAGATGGTGCACACATAGCACATGCATCAAGAGCAAGATCCTCGGATGCTTCCGTGGGAAGTGGCTCCCCGCAATCAAGATGCAACGAACTGGTCACAGAATCAGGAACAAGAACTAGGGTAGACGCCCTTTCGGTTCGAAGGAGTGACCGCCCCTCTGCGCTTGCTTCCTGCATCGTCGGAGTCTGCACTTGCTGCTGTTGCTGCGATAAGGTTTTGTTGCTGGTGCTGCGGCTGCTACCCGTTGCGCCTTCAGCTGGAGGAGAAGCAGCTGGCTGCCCCCCTGTGGCGCCTGGCGTTGCTGTGTCGCTTTCTTGGTGAGTGCCACCTGACCATAGCAGTACTAGCACATAAAACCCAATGTAACGACCACGAACACACTGACAAGGTGCTAACATATCTATCCTCTTTTGGATGCACCGCCTCACCAGATACGTGTTGCTGCCTTGTCTGCCTTGCTGCTGCAGGTAGAGCAACAGGCACAGGTAAGGGTCTTGGCCTGATTGGCCTCAGCACCTCACGAGCTGTGTGCTCACCCACAAGGCCTTCCTGCAGCAGCGGGGAGACCCCCCAGTCTCTTAGCGAGAAGGAATTGGGGTTCATGCATAGGCTGCAGAAACAAGAAGGGCCAGGCGAAGCTGCAAGGAGCCATGAGTAAGTGTCGTCCCGCCACGAAACATTCACACGCATCCATTCGCGGAGGCAGATGCTGGACACGCAAAAACGACGTCCAGGAGCCACAGGGAGAGGAGCACCAAGGTAGAAGAGGAAGCGAAATTGTCATGCAGGCAACAAAAAGAAGGTAGAGAGCCCTGAAACTAAGGCACACACTGATTCCTAAGGTGGGGGGAGTGGAGATGTAGGAGGGCTGCGAAGAAAAAGCAAGGTCTGATAGGCGAGAGAGCGAGAAGAGGGGCAGATAGCGATAAAAGAGACGCCTCGGACGAGAGGAAATGAGAATTTCGAAGAGATAGGCGACAGGAGAACTGTGGGGAGACCAACGTAATCAGCAAGGGGTCACAGGACCCAGATAAACGCATATTGGAGAGAGGCAGTACCTAGTTGCAGCCTCCTTTAGGCAGCGCAGTTGTCTGACAATGCATTGAAACGAGGGCCGCTTCGTGTCGTCATCTTGAATGCAACTGTAACAGCACAAACGCCCATATTCTCTTACACGTAGCCTGCCAACATCCCCCAACTTCGTGTATGTAGCAACCCCACTCTCCGGGCTGACACCCAGTCTGCAGCGCGACACGCTTGGTCAGAGGCCATGTGATGTCAACTCCAATCACCTGACGGCAATCTCAGCAAACGCGTGCAAAACTGAAGACGGGAATCCAGCTTGGGGGTCTGCGGCCTTTGTGAGGCGCGTGAAGTCTCTAGCTAATAGCGCCAAGACGAATGTGACAGTCCCGTCCGAATTCTGCGGGTAGGGATAGCACAAAAGGAAAAAAGAACCACGAGGAAAGATGGAGGGGATAGAACAGATACAAGCGCACACACCGCACAGGAGACAGGCCAGATCACACGGCCACCAACGGGCGTAGGCAAATTGGCAAGGAGAGCCCAACAAAACATTCACATCCAAATATACATTGTTATTAGGTTGCCACCTAGTGTTGGGAGTGCAGGAAGCACGGGATCGAGAGCACTGCAAGCAGCTCAATCAACAGCAAGAAGCGAGCTCACGATGACCACTGGGGGTTTGGCAGTTAGAAGCTCAAGCATCACCATCCCCAAGGAGTAAACCTCCGCCATCTCCGAAACCATTGAGCTGCAGCAGCATCCGCAGTCCCACAAAGGGTCAATCAAAGCATGCAAATGGCGCACTCCCCTGTACATCGCACCGCAAACTAAAGGAAGAACGGAGGAAAGAGAAGAAATAAAATGGAGAAGGTTTACCTCACCTCGCAATATACTTCGGATCAGCATACCCAACGGTCCCCGCTGTCTGACGCACGGGGAAGCGGCCCTTCCCCTTTTTTGCAAGACATGCCAGTCCAAAGTCAGACACCTAAGCAGCAACAGCAATAGTGGCCACACGAGCCGGAGTAAGCAGCGCGCATCACATGCAGCAACCAGCCCTCGTGCTACACACATGCCCCTGCGGCCACTTTTTCTCGTAAGTAGGCACGGAATCTTGACACCCGACTCCCCAGTCCTTTGCATGCAGGTACGAGAGTTCCTCTGCTCGAATTTTCGCAAAACCCGTAGCCCTTATTCACTATTCTACACTGCGACAAGCCCTAAACTCTTTTGAAGACCTACCTTTGCATGTTTGTGCTTGTCAAGGAGGATGTTGGCGGTCTTGATGTCTCTGTGGTACACTGTGAGGCAGTGTCGGTGAAGGTGAGAGAGCGCCACTGCCGTATCCAGCGCAATACTTAGACGGTCATGCCACGTCAGAGTCCCTGTAGCAGACATAACAACAGGAACACAATCCAAGCTCGTAAAGATGCCACTGCAGCCTTAGCACAGCAGCAAAGCGCGAGACCGACAAGGTCAGGAGGCACGATGCACCATGCGTTAAGGGCTATGACGCAGAAAGGCAGCGAAAGGAGCAGCAGAAGCAGTAGCAGCAGCACTAAGAAGAAGCAAGAGCAAACCTCTCTGGAGATGGCCAGCGACATCGCCCCCAACCATCATCTCATAGATAAGAAAGCGGTCCTTTCCGTGCCGAGCAAAGCCCAAAAGAATGACCAAATTAGGGTGCCTATACACGAGCAACAAACAAAACAGGAGGAGAGTAAGACTCAAAGACAAGAGCTCCAAATACGCGGCAGGAATTACAGCAGCAAGAGCAGCCCTATTCCCAGAACCACTAGCACCCAGAGCAACTGAACTGAAGGTGAGGACGCTCCCATGCGTGACAACCAAAGCAGATGGTGCCGACTGACCTAAATTTGGACAAAACAATGACCTCTCGCTCGAAACCTGCTTCCGACGGATCGTTGAGCCTCTTCACGGCAACTTCTAGACCGTCTCGCATGAATCCCCGGTAAACGATCCCGTAAGCCCCCATACCCAGCAAGTGGCGAAACCCGTCTGTAGCAGTGTACACCTCCTAAGCGAACCACAAGACACAAAAACTCCAGACCACAGGGCTAATCCACATATGAGAAATATAATCATCGAGCAGAAAGGCCTACTTGTCTGACGGTTTTATAAGTAAAAATATACCCAACCGGGCAGAAGAGTAAGCCATGTGCCCTTTTACGCCCCAAAACGTCGTACTTCATAGGAATACTCTAGAGATATGTTGTTGAGAGAGGAATCGTCGGCCGCTGCTACGAAATCGCAGAACTTCCCGCTGCACGCCTGCGGCGAGCTTGCCCTTTCTCCTGAAGATCCAGCTGCGTTATCCGACGGTGTGGCGGGAGCTGCAGGTTCAGATGCAGTCCCAGCTGCCGCCTCTATGAGGTGCGTCGCTGCTGTTTCGCACGCTGAAGCTGCTGTTGTTGTTGCAGGAGTAGATGCAACTTCAGCTGCTGCTGTTGTTGCAGGAGGAGATGCAGCTTCAGCAGCTGTTATTGCTGCAGGAGGAGATGCAACTTCAGCTGCTGCTGTTGTTGCAGGAGGAGATGCAGCTTCAGCAGCTGTTGTTGCTGCAGGAGGAGATGCAACTTCAGCTGCTGTTGTTGTTGCAGGAGGAGATGCAGCTTCAGCTGCTGTTGTTGTTGCAGGAGGAGATGCAACTTCAGCTGCTGTTGTTGTTGCAGGAGGAGATGCAACTTCAGCTGCTGTTGTTGTTGCAGGAGGAGATGCAACTTCAGCTGCTCTTGTTGCAGAAGGACACGCAGCTTCAGCTGCTGTTGTTGTTGCAGAAGTAGATGCAGCTTCAGTTGCTGTTGTTGTTGCAGGAGGAGATGCAACTTCAGCTGCTCTTGTTGCAGAAGGAGATGCAACTTCAGCTGCTGTTGTTGCAGGAGTAGATGCAGCTCCAGCTGTTGTTGTTGTTGCAGGAGGAGATGCAACTTCAGCTGCTGTTGTTGTTGCAGGAGGAGATGCAACTTCAGCTGCTGTTGTTGCAGAAGGACATGCAGCTCCAGCTGTTGTTGTTGTTGCAGGAGGAGATGCAACTTCAGCTGCTGTTGTTGTTGCAGGAGGACATGCAGCTCCAGCTGTTGTTGCTGCGTTGGTGTCTGCGGGAGTGACAGTGCACCGGGCACTGTCAAGATTGTCGGCCATAGTGCTACGGTAGCTCCAGTTGCTGCTACGCGCCCTGGAGGTGCTGTAACACCTATTGCCTGCATATTCGGAGTTCATTTGCTGTGCGAGCTGAAAGAAAACGCTGCCGCATAGTTCTCCCGGATCTAGGCAGCTTGGTGACGGCGGATCAGGATTGACCTGTGCCGATGCAACCGAGTTAGATGCCACATCCCTGCTCGGGGTTGACTTTGCTGCAGCGACTGCTTTAGCCATAGGCACTGCAACAGGCCTTGGGCCTTGAGCGTCTGCAGGTGAAGTGGGGTGTACCAGCGGAGAAGACTTGAGCGTTGTTTGTGACTTCGCTCGTGCGGCAGCCAGTTCATCCTTTGACGACGCCTCTCCGAGCGGAGGCTGGGAGCAGGGTTCTACTTCACTCGCGTGTTTTCCTGGCTCTGTGGTGACTTGAGCAGCCGTTCGCGAAGACGCTGCGGCAGCATTTGCAGCATTCCGTGAGCGTTCGCACGTGTTAACGTGAGCTTCAGCCTTGTTCCTTGGATCTCGCTCCAAAATTCCACATCCTTTTGCTGTTTGCAGAGTAGTGGATGCACAGGACGCATTTGATGGCTCCGTGGAGGGGCCTCCGAGGACTCCACCGCCGTTTGGCCTTTGCATCATTTTATGGTGGCATTCGCTCCCGCTGTCGCTGCTACACTCTCTGCCAGTGCGAGCTTTTCCTCTGACGCAAAATACGGGTGCGCCGATGAAGACAGACCGTTGATAGTCTCCCCTAAGGCTTCTCTCCAGCGACCCAGAGAGCCCTCCAGCAGCAGCAGCGACGAGTCAATGCCACGGATGCAGGGGCTGGATCGCTCCAGCCTCCGGTAAGAGGCAAACAGCTCCAGAGAGTATCGGCAGTCTCAAGTGCAAGCGCAGTCTAGAGCAAGTGACAGCCGGAGAAATGGGGGCGACAATTCCAGGACTTCAGCAGTCAATCTCAGACAGAGCAAAAAAATCCCGAGATCTCCGAGACACGCGAAATGGGGAGCTGCCGCTAGGAGCGCACAATGCTCTCAGGGTGTCAAAAGAAAGCACAACCCGGGGAAAAGAAGGCAAGGGTACTTCGTAGGAGACAGTGCGATCCCCACAAAAGCCACAGGCGATCTCACAGAGGGACGGGTGATCCCGGTCCTTCCTCGAGGGGTCCGGCGATGGTCAAGAGGCAAACAGGAAAGTACTCTGATGCAGCTGGATGTACTAATTTAGCAGCCGCAGCTGTTGTTTCCGCTTGGGCAGCGGCAAGCTGCGTGGGGCGAGGAACACGAGCGCCGATCGGCATGCCTTCGGTGCGGACAGGATTTACGGGTCTGTGAAAAAAGTGAAAAGGTTGGAAACTGGACTACTTGGCCCTTAGTGGCGGGTTTTGCTACTTCTGCTAGTACTGCCAGTATTACTTGTACTGGTGTTGCTGCGCGTCAGCAAAACTCCCCATGGTAGCAGCAAGCCACTTATCTGTCCGCATCTGGGGTTGAAATAATCTGTTAGAAACCTGATGGGCTATCGAAGCAATGATCTCTCGATTAGCAGAGGTGGCTACTGCGGCTGCTCCAACGGAGAAGGATCTGCACGGAAGGAACGCATAGGAGGCAGGGCTCCCCCGCTCCCCGCCACTAAACACAGAAGAGGCAATGACCAGTTTTCCACTAGTGTGTATTCGATGCACTAAGACTCATTGCTTCTCCCCACAGCTAAATTAGGCCTTCAGGATGAGTCTTGCGGCTGCTGCTGGCCCTGCTGCTGCGTGCCCGTTTTGCCGTTGCTGCTCCTGCATAATGCTCCTTCTGCTGAAGAAAGCGCCTCCAAAGCTTTGATTGTGTAATGGCATTTGCCTTTAAATACATCTTCTACCACAAGTAACATGGACTCAAAAATCTATTCAGACACGTCGCGTAGGCGGGTAGGGCAGTCGATTCCCGATTCCCCCAATACACCAACAAGGATCATGTCCTTCAGCCCGAAATAGGAGTAAAGACTTATGCGTAAGCTGAATTGTGTGCTGTTTCGTTTTTCTGGGCTTTTTAGTGGATGATACAAAATTAAGGCCGTTGGGGCTGCTGTTGCAGCTATTGGTGTTTCCCCTTTTGCTGCACGGTGTCAATACTGCAAAGAGATCGCATCGTCTGTGAGAAACCCGCTTTGCTTGCCTACCAGGCTCAACTTTTAAGTCCGTTTGATAGCTGGCTGGCGGTTTAAAGGGTCACGAGCCAATGTAATTCGAGGAATTTGGGGTGACGCGTTGCCACTTTGAAGAAGGCCACTAGAGCCAGTGGCTGCAGCACTCAGATTGACCTTTGGTGGCGTGTATGTGCAGGTCCTGTATGCATTCTCAAGGTAGCGTGTGTATATTTGACTACACAATCTGCGTGGCGTGGTGCGGCTACCCGCTATGCTGTCCAGGTAGGGAAAGTGTAGCGGGTTAGGCAACGACAACAAAACTTCTATTACACAGATTTTACTTACCTACGAATAAGCAAGCGATTGACTAGCTAGCCTGTCTGTTCGTATATCGTCTCCGCTACGGAGGACTTTATTTTGATACAAGAAGACGCAATGTTGGGTGCGCTCGAGCTCGAAGCCATGTGCAACTAGCTGTGAATGCTAGGAGTGAGTGGAGAGTGCAGCTAAGCACATCCTAGCTATTACTCCCCCATGCCCCATGTCAATAAATATGAGAAGCGAGGGCAGGAATAGGAGAATGTATTTTAGGAAGAAAATCGGCTAAATCTGATGTAAATTATCCCCCAAAGGGAACCTTGTATGGAGTCTGACAAGTACGCACCATAAACCCTAAAACGGCCCTTGCATATGCTTCAACCCATGGGGTCCAAGGCCTCGCATCACTATGGGGCTGAAACATACTCCTGCATAGCACAGCATTTTGCGCTGCACTTCTGCATCTGGGCCTGGAAAACACCCGTAATTACGCCGTTTATAATTTAATTTACAAATAAAGTAAACTAGAGACTAGTAAGCATCCTAGTTCACTCTATACACGCCGGCAATGCCAAATAGGTAGCATCTGGCTGTTTGTGCTGCTATTACGGCTTCCTGTTGGGTGGTCGCTTCTGGTCGTCTACTTTAGGAAACTTGTCCACTGAGGAAAAGTGAGCACCCATGGGAAGAGAGGTGCAAGGAACTTTTTTCGTTTCATGCGAAGGGAAGTAAAGTAGCACAGAGACAAAAAAAGGGGTTTTCAAAACATGCGCGCGTTCTCAAAAATACCTCAAAAAGCGGCAGGGATTGAGGAAAATAGCAAAAGCGGCCGGTGATAACTCCCTGACATAGTCCTGTCGCAGCTTCATTTGGCTAGCTTTAACACGGGTGCATAATGTGCCGAGTTAAGCACTTGTGTATTTCTTCGTGAGATTTTCCTTCTATAAATTTTACAATGTGAAGCACGAAGATTTCTAGTTTAGTTGGCAAGCTGTGCCATTATGCAAGATCTGAATACCAATAGGAACCTGCCAGCATCGTTCAAATCAAATAGTTGCCAGTTTTACTGCTCACGGACCCTTGTGATCGTGCAATGAGGGACACTGAACCCTTATAAGCACGTGGTCACAGGCCTATAAAGTACCAGTGAGGAACCTAGGAGACTTAGAGGGCTTCCAGCGAGGGCCTTAAAGAAGGGGCAAGCCTTGGTTGCATGGCAAAGTCCTAGATCCCTTATCTCTACACAGATGTGACCGCAGGATCATATTTGTAAGCCTCCTCTCATCAATATAGGAGGCCCCAAAAGTCTGCTGGCGGACCAAATAGAAAACTCCAGTGCCTGACTATGTAGACAAGGGTGCATTTTTATCGTGTCTAATAGTTACAGTTACCACCAGTAGTCGCAAAGTGGTGTGGTAAACAGAAACTACTAGTCTAGCTGCCTAATGGCGCGTTCAGTGCATGCACATCCGGGCAGAGGGAAACTTTGCCTCAATGTGAGGCACCGACAGGAGGGACACCTGCTTTTGCTATGGTTCCCAAGTTTCCCTACGAGCCAAGAAACTGGATAATCTGCTGTGCTCAAGCTGACCAAAGCTTTCTTCCTCCGCTCTTGCGTAGCTGTACATTGCGTCTCCTACTTGAACAAGTGGGAACCAATGTCACGTTCAGTTCCAGCCCTGGCTGATGGCACTCTGAAGCACCCTAGAAACAGGGTGTCATTTTGGTCCATGTGAGCTTGCATCAAAGTCTTACTCTAACAACCTAATCCCCTTCTCCCATTCAGCTAGCTTGATACAGACCCTTATACCGACTCTAGGTGACTCTCCCATTGTCAAGATAGCCACGGTATTGGGTTCCAGTTGCGTAGGGATCTTCAGGGAATCTGGATCTCTGTCCGGCTAACCATCAGCCGATCCTCAGTCGGCCAAGTTCTTAGAGCAAAAGCCAAAATGCTCACGAAAGTGGCAAAGCTACATGTGTTTGCAGGCTCCGCCGTTATTAGGACTGCAGTAGCTGCTGCGGATGGTGCCGGTACTGCTGTTTTTGAGTGCGAGGCTCAGGTGGCAGAAGAATTAAGTATTGGGATCATGAGGGCGCTGCTCAAGAGTGACTCTATGGCCTGCTAAACGAGACGAGAAATGAATAGAGGTTGTTTTACGTAAAAGTAGCGCTGTAGTTATTGTTCTTATTCCTAGCGTGTTCTAGCTCCGAGGCAGGGAGTCACAGACTGTAGGCTCAGAAGGCTTATTGGGGGCGCATGGTAGGGAAGAGGCTGGTTGAGGTAAGGACAGGTGGACTAAAAAAGGCAGGTGGAGAAGATGTGGCCCAACCAGTTACTTACGGTAGTATCAAAAGACGCTAGGGAGGCGTAATGGGGGTGGCAGGTTGCCGTAAAGGCAGCGAGACGGAAAAACATAGAAGTAAAGGGACAGTAAGTACAGAAAAAAGGGCAAACTAGAGAAGGACGACCCCTTCAAAACGCAATGTAGATGAGAGGACAAGGAGAGTGCCTGCAGGCGTCAGTCCCTGTTCGAGCCTTTTAAGTATTTGTTTAATGATCGGCTAATTCTCACATTATTTCGCTTATCTTTCTCCTCTGATCTTAACCTAAAGCTTCGGTTATATGGGTCTTGATTTTGATTGAAAATGAACGCGCCTGGAAGGAGCTGATAATGCAGTCGTGAGCCCTTAACAGTCTAAAGTGACCTCTGCTTACTGGCGCACAGCCAGGGGATGGCGAAAGGAGACTGCCACAGGAAGTGGAAAGGGGGATGTAAGACAGATACCTAAGTGATTGAGCCAAATCGCCCTCTTTTGCTGCTTTATAAAGTTTGAAGCCTTTCTTCCGAAAACTTCGCCACAGGGCTACTACAGGAGTCGCAACCTCCAGAACTGAGGGTCTCGGATCCGGGCTCATATCAGTAGCAGAGAGCCCCACAGAAAGCCATATTAAACTTGAAAGCATGAAACACTGCAAAAAGCAGTGCATTATGAGAAAGACTAAAATTGATCAATTCCACCCTGGGACTGAGGTTGCTCTTTTTGTGATTGCCAAGCCAGCCCGTGCTCCTATATGCAGAACCTCATCCCTATTGTGGAAGCCTACATCTCATCAAAAATTTTATACAGATTAAGCGAGATGTGTCTATGCTCTGCGCCTGTCGCTGACGATCCTGCTCCTAGCAAGCCAAAACAGCAATAGGTTCTGATGCCGTTGTAGCATATGATGCAACGAGCAGCAGCATCGGGGGTCCTCCATCCTGCGGCCCCCGAAGCTCCTGAGGCTTTGGGGCGACTGCAGTGCTTGCTTAGCAACAAGGAGAAATTGTCACATGGGGGGCCTTGCAGGGGGCCCCCCTGCCACTGGGACAGCAGCACCCAAGGTCCTCGAGGGGTCCATAGGGCCTGTCAGCCCCTTCTAGTGGAAAGAAGCCTCAAGAAAGGCCTCACAGACCCCAAGGAAAGGACAAACAGACATCGCCTAAACACAAAACAGGATGCCAGTATACCTACTACTCTGAAAATATTATTTCGCCTTCTTCTTCTGCTTCTCCTGCTTGATGCTGCCTTATGTAGCCGCTATTCTGCATTTCACTCTACAAAAAACCAATGCAGCAGAAAAGCTTGTTCGCTGCTGCATTAGAATGGAGGTTGCGCCTATTGCTGTTGTAGCGGTTGTTGCCCCCGCTAGTATTATCGCCGCTGGGACCTCTACGTTCTACATCGTGCAGGTGGAGGCTTCCTTACGGCAGCAACTACTTCGTAGTATCTACTCCATAGTAGAGGACCGCTCAAAGTCTACATTTCCCCCTGAACCAAGTAGTCTCTCCATTAGAGCGGAGGCTCTACATCGCCGTGCATTGGCCCGGGTGAGGTACACAAAACGGAGCACCACAAGCTTCTGCTGTTCCTCATGCCGCAAGTGCAGTTTTGGTGCTGCGACACGAAGAAGGCTACTGAGGTAGAAGGGGCGCACAATTCTACATGCAGCTCCTATTTCTTCAGCCCAGCAGAGACTGTGGCTGTACGAACAGCTGCAGGCAGTAGTAGTTGCCGGGCATTGTCCAAAATCACATTGTCTGGAGAGGATGTTTTAGCTACGGCAAAGGCAAGCGCTGTCGGTGCAAGAGGCGGGCGTGATCATGTGTTTATGATGCCTGCTCTGCGATTGATGTGGTTGCTGATGTCTCTGCAGTTAAGACCTTTAAGCGCTCTCAGTACTGAGCTCGAGGCGACGCAGCACTTGCTGCAGGATGTGGCTGCTGACTTTGCAACCTTGAATGCAGAGGGACGTCCGAATAACAGCACCAGGAATGTCACAATGCAGGCACGTCCTTCTAATACCTCCAAACGCAGTCGGTTGCTCTCCCATTAGCAAGATAACGAACTCGCCAAATCTTGCTTTTCATGGCTAGCTTACCAGTCATCAATCGTACTACTGCGCTGCATGATGGTGACTGTTGATACAACTAGAAGATTTCGGATATGGGGAGGTCAGATTTGTATCTGAAAAGGTAAATTTTTGTAGGGAGCCAGACGGAGAGACCCCTGTGATGCCTCACCTTTGTATGCCCTCACTGTTTCCTCTTTTGTACTTAGGCAGCAGCTAAAGCGGCAGAACGAACCCTAGAGCTCTTAGCTGCTGTTACTGGAAGGCAGCTAGAAGCGCCTTGCCCCCTTGTTCTTAGCCTGCACGCCCTTAGGTCGCCCTCTGCTGAATGCCTTCCTGAGGGGAATACAGGGGTACCCGAAGTGCTACTTCGTGAGGAAATGGGGAGAGCCACAAGAAGAGAAAGGATCAAATAAAGAGCTCTGACATATAGAAAGAAAGACATAATAAGTTTCTCATGCGTGTGGGGATAATAAAAGGGCAGTGGGAGGAGAGGCCACGCATAATTCCTCAAGGTTTTGCTGAGCGAGCTGCTATTGGTACATCTATGCGGCTGCTCTTGCAGAGGAGGACAGTGACATAGTGCTGCGACCTCCATTGTCTTGGGCAAGGCGCAGTCGATTTGCGTAGGTGACAGAATGGAAACGATTAATTCAAAGAGCCACGTATATTGGGGTTTCATATCCTGTCATATGATGCTATGCTGTAGGGGAGGCTATTCTTGATTGCATTAAGGGCTCAGGCTGTGCGCATCTTCTGTAGGCTGCTGTTCCCATGCATAGACTAACACGCACTAAGCTATCCACAGCTGATTGCTCTTATTGCCAATATTAGTGCTGCTGCTACAGCCATCTGTTCCGCGCTACCCCGGAGATCCGCCTTTCATACAACTCCATACGGCATCTCCCCGAGGCAACAAAACCCCAAGCTGTATCAACAAAACCAACAGCAACAACGTGTGCTTGTGACACCGAGCTAAGAATTCCCCGCGAGCCACAGTCTCTCCGTTGCGCCGATCCCAGTGAAGAAACACTCAGGCTTGTCGGGATGGTAGGGCCCCCAAACGGCCCTAAGAACAGGAGAGGCGTGCATTATAGCAGCAGCGATGGCGTTTTTATCACCGATTCAGTCTGCACTCTCGATAAAGATACCTGCTTTTGCAGCACCACCGGTGAAGCAAGTAACAAAAGCTGCCTTCCTACAGAGGCACCTTACGGGGCGGCTCCCCTCCAGGCCGCAAGTGAACGCGCTAGATCTGCCTCTAGGCCAGCTGCCAGCAGTCGCTGCAGCCTGAAAGGGGAGCAAACTTGCATGTCTCACAAAGATAGTGAGGCCTCGGCCCTAGACGACTCAGCTCACAGCTGCCGCAGAAGCCAGAAAGGACCTCGAGACACATTGACAGTTGACAGGGCAATTGCTACAGCCCTAATGCGCCTTACTGCTGCTTCACAGCAAGCTGCTGCTGCTGCTAGGAATAAACACCGCCGTAGTGCTACAGCAGAGCAGCGCTGGCCGCGGCCCTCGACTGCGTCTAGTAGCGGAGGAGTTCTGTACATGGGCGAAAGTAAAACTAGCTCTTCAGCATTAACAACAACAGTAGGAATTGCTAGTGTTGCAGGTGACGGTACTCTCCGGGGGCAGGCGCGAGGCCGCCGCAGCTGCAGGTGCATATCTACTGGAGGGCGCCTGCAGACAGACGCACGTGCAGCCAACACAGCACGTCGTTCGCCAGAAGCCACAACTGCACTGCAGAAGCATCAACAGTTGGTGAGGGAACAAGTTTTAGAACAGCTGAAAGCCACCCTGGAAGAGGATGAGCCCCCACTGGAAGCAGTGATGCAACTATGCAGTGGGGAGACCACAGAAGAGCTCCTGATCCCATGTATACGGTGAAACAATCGTTGCACTGCTGTATGAGAATGCTAAAGTGACCCTTTGCCCTTCTGTTCATGCATTGTACCGGTACAACACTTTCTAATGCAGCTCGTTAACGCCAACGCGGCAGCACGGTCATTCATGTTGAGCGGGTTGTGGGCTACGATTGTTGTTCTCCCTGCTTCCGCAGAGAGCTGCGATCCTTGCTGAGACTCGTGGTGGAAGCGACGGGACAAGATCGAGCAATACTGGCGGAATCCATTGTTTGGTCCCTTACTTCACTGATCAACGTACTGGACACAGATATCGCATCGTACGAACGGTAAGCTTGCTTTGGGTGCGATGCTGATTTCAGTTCACCTCAACACACTCCCTATCTACCTCAGTTCCTAAAATTTCTGATTGCTGGATATTTCTAGAGCCCCCCGGCTTGCTTCTAAAGGCCAACTGACAGTGTTAAAGTCCTAATAAACGGCATCTGCTGGAATGGCTCAAAAGACCAGATGGGATGCGTTAGAGGCATATTTGGTGACCTACGTAGCTAAGAGAAATAAGTTGCATCAGGGGTATACGCAATGTAGGCAGCTAGGGGAGTGCAGCTCCCGACGTGTGTGTAAGTGCGGGAGTACCCTCTGCCTGGACGCAGATGTGCCCAGCTGTCCACATGCAGGTTTTCCTCTCTTCATTTCCTTCGCTGTCTATTTGACTGCCACATTCTCTTCCATTTCCCATTTAAATAGTGGAAAGGATATAGAAAGGGGAATGTACATGTGGTCTCTAGATTGGGTATAGAGACTTGGTCCTCCTGAAAGTTGTCTGCCCCTCAGTTATGTCGAAGACCTTGAAGCAGCGTTATTTCGATGGCAACAACGCGAAGTGGCCCTCCAGCAACTGTTGCAGCAAATAGAGCAACTGCAACGACTTGTTGCCAGCCACGAGCGACTGCGGGCCGAAGACAGAAGGAAACATGAGGAAAGTGTTACGGCGCTTACTGAGAGAGTAGAGATGCTGCAGCAGGAACTGGCCAGACTAGACCCGGACGAGAGTGTAAGCTGTGAAATATCTTTTTAATCAATCTATACTACACCATAAGCATAAAGGCATATCCTACGCCCGATTTTCGTTGGCTCTACAAGGCTGTCATATAGCAGACAATCACAGCAAAGGGTTGCTCTGGTTCCTGAGGTTGCTGCTCCCGTTGCTGCCACGATTGAGAAACCTGTCTGCCACGGAGAAGGGCAAATTGCTTTTCCGTTGAACGAAGCAAAGCTGTCACAGAGCAGAAACTAATAGAGCTACTGCACCCTTTAGGCGCAGATACTAACAACAGTAGATGCGCAGAGCAGCTTTTCGCATAAGAGGCATGCCGTGACAGTTCAAGCCTGCCCCCCGTGCGCTGCTTTCCTATACCCCGTCAACCTGACGCCGTACTGATTATTACCTAACTCTGATTCAGCGCATCACAGAGGCACGGGATCAGCATGAAGAGCTCGTGGAGCTGCTGAAGGAAAGAGCAGCATCTCACGGAGTACAGCAGCAACTGTTACTGGAAGCGCAACAGTTGCTGCAACAAGTAGCCAGCAGTGTGCAACAGCCCATGGACACAATAAGAAGCAGAGACAGTGGAAGGGTTTACGAAACCAAAGAAGGGGAACTATGCTTCAGGCTCGTTTTCACATATGAGAGCTTGCTAGTACTTCTAAGGCACCCAAAAATCAATAGCGGCAGCACTTTCGCCAACTTCGCCAGCATCAGCAATAGTAGCAGCAGCTATTGCTAGTTGAAGTTCTAGTGGCGCTGTGTAGATGGCTCTGTTATCGGCACCAGCACTAGCAAGAACAGATTATGAACTACAACTATGTGGACTATGCTGATTTGATGTCCGTATGGCTGCACAGGCCTTGCGCAGTGGCAGAGTTGGGGGTCATGGTAACCCCGGAGTGTCTCAGCAGCGCACCTGAGGGTAGTGAAGCTCCTCCAGTGTCTCTTCTACATCCCCGCCTCCGCCTCGCCCTCGCCAGAGAGACCACAATCACGCATGTCAGTTTTGAACCTAGCTTCGGTGCTTGTATTGTTGCTGTTGCTGCTTTTGTTGTTGCTGCTGCGTAGGGGCTTGCCGTTGATGCTGATGCTGTTGCTTCTGCCTGCAGCCGCACTGGGCAGGATGCGTACTGCGATTCTTAGGGTCCCCCTCCAGCACTCTCTCTAGAAGAGGTCTCAGCTGTTGCCATGGCAGCGTATGAGGCAAAAACATCCGAAGAGGCAGCAGCAGCAGATCCATCCCGAAGCCGACCGAGGCTGTCTCTGGTAGAGGCTGTTGAGAATGTGCTGACAATTAGACTTTCGACAGACGATAAAGTACAAAGGAGCCTCGCCGGTGTTGCGCGAACCCTGCAGATATTGCAAAGGCAGCATCAACAACGATTGCATGAAGAACTTCCTGAATCTCCACTGCTTCGCAGAGTTCTTCGCTTTGGCAGGTAAAAGTATGCGCGTCCTGCTGCCTCCATTCTTTCCACAACAGCAATCTTAGGAATGGAGAAATCAAGAACTACCGCAACATTGCTATCCACAGTTGTAGTACAAGCTGAAATTGAAATCAGGGGTAGAGAGAGTCGCTGCTTTCGAACCTTTAGTCCCGGCGTGCCAGCGCCACTTAGGATGTCGCTTGGCTCATGTCGCTAGACCTTCGAATTCTGTCCATGCAGGTTCCTGGGCGTCTGTACACTTGAAAAGTTTCTGCCACGCCCTTGTCTCAATGTGTTCCTCTTCGTCTGGCGGCGCGTGCAGCACATTCCCTTCTACAGCCCTCGGAAGGACACACACGCCTCACCCGCTGCGGCAAAAGGGGCTCTCTATGTTCCTACAAATCGACCCGCAACTGCTGCTCCAGCAGCTGCACAGTCTTCGATGGTCGGAAAGACCAGCGGCGTATTGGAAAGACCCCCCATCCATCATAGCAGTTGCAGTAGAGCCACGAGTGGGAACTGCTTTCTACATGCAGTGACACTCTTTGTGTTAGCTGCAGACGCTTTAGCTGGGGCAAAGGAAACAGCTGCTGCTGCATTACTGACGGGTTTCGCGTCACGAGTTCGGATATGGGGCGGGGAAGGCACGGCTGGGGAAGTGTGTGGACCTCGCTACCACAAGACACCAAGCCCTTCACACACCCCAAGACAGCTTGCATCCTCAGGAGCAGCAACCGCAGCAGCGACCGCAGCAGCAGCAAGCGGGATCGAGACAGATAGGGGGAAAGCCCGCCTGCTGCTCTGCGGTCTCCTCCATTGCCGATTGCAACAGGGGAAACTAAAGACACTGCAAAGGCACTTGAGCTTAGTTGAGGCGGATACGCACAGGTGGATGGACCGCAGTGAGAAGCCACCTCCAAAGCCAAATCCACTCTTGACTGCTGCCCAAGTTCAGGCCGTAAGGAAGACTTGACAGAATTTGAAAGACGGGAGGGAAGGGAAACACACGAAGACAGGCAGAAATCCAGGGGCAGACACCGGCAGCACCAGATTAGAGAAGGCATGGCCGAACGAAACAAATAGTCACGCACTGAGGAAGGGGGTTACAGGCAGAAGGCATAAGCACACGGGCACATCAAGAGACCCTGAAGCACACTAGGAAGCCCATGCCGAGGGTTTGAAGCTGTAGAGACGAATGCTGGTGCCAAGCTGTGTGAGAGTTTTTCTATGGCTGTGCCCGCGTGTTTGTTCGTTTCGCCGTGCCTTTTGGCCTTCCACCCTCATGCGTTTCCCTCTGCTTCATCTGTTGTGTTGCGCTGTCTGTCGCTGCATACCTTGGCTGTTGTGTGTTTTCTCGCGGTTGTCCTGGACGATTTATCGGGTGTCGCTTGCTTTCACAAAAGTCTTCCCTCGACCTCCAGGCATTCGTGTGCAGCGCCTCCCTAGAGATTATGACGATGCTCCCTCTCAGTGTCTGCCTGCTCTCCTGAGGCGGTCTCTTCAGATTCTTCGAGAGGCTGCACTACCCCTTCCCCCCGCGGTGTGGCAGCCGCTGCTGAACGGAGAGAGTCATCCTCTTCTGCATGCATCCGCACTCTTGCCCGTAGGGCCCTCCTCAGGGACGACCCCAAGGCCAGAGGGCCTCCAATTTGTGGAGCTGCAACATCTACCGGAACCACCACTCCGTTTGTCACAAAGCCCTTAATTCCAAACCACAATCCTTCAACATCAAGCCCTGGTGCATAGAAATGGGCCTGCCATGAGAGCACACAAAAAAGCATAGGAAGAGGAATAGAGGCGCAGAACTGCAGCGCTTTCGCATCAAGGGCTCAGACATTCGAGGTTGGAACGCTATGTTTTTGCAGTGGTTATGGAGACGGAGGATTTCTACGACGTTGTGCTGGAAGCTTGTGAAGCTGACTTTGCGTATGGACCCTAGATACCCTACCGCACACTATTATGTGTTTGACTTAGCTTCTATAAATTACGTTCTTTAAGAATTTTGGCTGCACTGCTCCCCGTCGTAGCCCTTGGCGGCGCTCCTTTAGGTGTGATGCCCCTGTGCTGCCACTGTTGTCACTGCAGTACAGGATTTAGCAAAGTAGAAGACACGCACGACGCACTGGTGTCTGAAAAACAAAAAGAGTTTCCCTTTTCCTGTTTCAAAGCTTTTCAATCCCTCCTGTCCTCCCTGGTTCCCCACGTGAGCAGCATATTCCTTAGGTGTCTGTATCTTTCTCCACAATAGGTGTTGCTTTTAGCCCCTACCCCTGACCAAACTCTATTCCTGGATGCAACTTGGTGCAGCCCACCTACCCATGGATCTTGTCTAGCGTGTCTGTCGTGTGTGCACACGCGATTGCATGCATCTCAGCTTCTGCATAGCTTTCTGACAATTTCATCTAGGTGCCCCTCTGCCTGTACGCACTACCACCAGTGTGACCCTCACCCATGTGTTCCGTTTCAGGCAACGCCCTTGGACTGCCTGCAGCTCTACAGAAATGTGCAGCAGCTCGCTGCGTGGTGTACTCAAGAGCAGCAAATCATAGACGCCCAAGGGCCCCCGTCTGCGGTTCCCGTTAGAGGGGCCCTTTCACGGGTTCTGCTCCGCTCAGCAGCAGCGAATAGCGGCTGGTTTTACTCAGCCTCTCTAGCGACAACGGGCCTTCCCTCCGTTCCTCCAGTTCCATCGCAGGCAAGATAAGATCACAACATGTCTACCACTGCGGTAGCTCCACAAATTGTTGTTGCCACCATTGCTGTATCTGCCGACGTCGCCGGTTGCGCACCCAATGGCAGCATTAGGACTTCTCTCTGCCCCTGGCATCAGCTAGACACGGCAGGCCGCTTGCCACAGCCGTCCCTAGCGCCGAGAGGTCACCTCCACAGCTGATTGCGCTGCTAACCTTGTTTCTGCTGCAGAAGCTACATGACCGACGCGTAAAGAAGGGAACTGCTGCTCCCCACAAGAGGAGCCATAAGAAGGGAAAGCCAGCAGCGTCTGCTGGCCGTCCCAGCACAGCGGCAGGACCAAGACGCGCTGCCAAACCGGCGGCTGCTGCTAAGCAGAAGTAAACGGCGGATGGCAGGGCAGTCCTCTCCTGCCGTGCGTTAGTAGTCCTTATCGCCATCTACAAATTGTTTTGTTCGGTGCTATTTTCCTGCCTCTAGAAAGAGCTAGATCAGGATTCCGACACCTCAGAAGGGGATTTGGGATTACCAAAGTGTGGAAAGCGCAAGACAGCGTGGTAGAGTGCAAGGTTGCCACAAAGGGACTCAGAGGCAACAGGAAATATATATAGGGATAGTAAGACAGAGCAGCGAATACAATACAACAAGGTGGGAAATATCGATAGGGGAAAACCCAGAACCAAGGGGCCACACGCGGCCAAAGACGAACATCATAAGACACATGAACATGATAAGACATAGTGGCCACTAGCTCGACAAGCATTGACTTGCGCATTTATGTGTCGTAAAAGGGTCTTTCTTTCTTTGCTACCGAAAGCCCAGCCAAAGGCCTTGTGGGGTGCCACAGACAGCTGCGGAAGAGCACGCTAGTGCTCCCTGCTGTCCCTCTCCGCCTGTGCCTCAGTACCCCTGCAAAGCAATGCAGCTTATGCCGCAGCATTAGCAGCATATCCCGTTGCAAGCGCAGACTCAGAGAGTGGCCAAAAGAAATTGTCGCTCTGCGTATATCCGGTGCTTCTTTGCGTATGTCAGTCTGTGGCTTAGAGCCGTTCGGGTCCAGAGGCTCGCTATCCTCTCCAGCGAAAGCCTCTCTTGCCCCTTTGCAAAGCCTTTTATGTATTATATCGAATACCACCCTTTGCTTTAAAGTCGATCGCCATGCCTTTTTACTGGATCCCCCCCTTCTTATCTTGGGGGTTTGGCTGTGTGATGGTCTCGTCAATAGAGAGGATGAGACAGGCGGCCTCCGTGGCTGCAGCAAGCGCATGCTGCTTAACGATCGCCGGCTCCCAGACGTGGGCTGCCATAGAGTCAGCGACCCCGCCATTAATGCAGTCTACGCCGATCCAGCAGACCTCTGCATCAGAGACAGTGAGTGAACCTGTACAGGAGCTGCGGTTCAAGAAAAGAGTGCTTATGTGTATTGCGCCACACGCACGCAAGTACACATCGTATAGACGCTTGCAGATGTGTGCTCGTGGTGGGTAGCAGGTGAAGGCCCTCTTGCCCTGTCTAGAGGTAACTTTTAGTAGGCATGCTTGCAGTACATAAAATAGTCCACATACGTACCGGAAGAAGTGGCATGCTTCTGCCTTAGCTGATTGAGGACATCTGTAGCGTCGAAGCCCGCATTCCGAGTGAGGGCTCTAGGAATTGCCTCAAGAGCTCTCGCGAAGGACTTGAGGACCAGCTGCTGTTTGCCAGCTACCGTCTTGCTGTGCTCCCTGATATAGCGAGACAGCTCCATCTGCACGCAAGCACGCCATCCTTGGCACCAGCCCCTCGCCTCCCTCCCTTCTGCCTCCGCGAAGCCACCCATCAGGGCGGGAGGCAGCAGCTGCATTTCATGTAACTGGAGGAAGCGTGCAGCTGGCAACGGCGAGTGTGCAGCGACAAGGCAGCAGCAAATAAAACATGGGCCACTGCCGGTCCACAAAAAACGCGAACAGCAGCAGAGAAGCTGCGCTGAGCCCTCCAAAATCGCAGGCCGTTTTCTGTTTCACGCCTCAAGGATCAAGCGTCTCACTTCGATAGCTCCGCCTCCCCCAACGACCGCGTGAGACCTCAAGGCCCTCCTGACGATCATGATGGCGTCGTGCAAAGACCTCTCAGCTTCATCGAGGAACTGGGGAGCGCCGCCACGCAGCAGGATTGTGGCAGACTCTGCCTCAGGGCACTCGGAGAGAATGTTGTATCGCTCGCTTCCCACCTGCGCCTCCTCGAATAGGCCGCAGCTCCCTGCGGAGCAGCCAACGCGCACGCGCGCGCGCCACATGCGAAGCGCAGCGGGATGTGCCGGGGGACCGTCAAGGGATGGACTCGTTAAAGCTTTCATTCAGGAGATAGGAAAGCACACGAGGACACAAAAAACCGGATCAAGGGGGGGCATACAAAGGACCAAAGAAACAAACGTCTGCGTTCCTACCCAGGACGTCGGGCGTCAGGCCGCTGACTGTAGACTGAACCTTTGCCCCTGTGGCTTTCGCTGCCCTCTGCAAATCTGCATCTTCAACGCGACCAGCGCAGAATATGTTTCTGTCGGCAAAGAACTGGGTTGCCAAGTCTCCTGCAGGGCGGCCGGCCACATAGAAGGGAGAGGGGCAAGGCAGGTGAAGCAGCGGGAGGAAGCTTGCGGGAAGAAGCCTTCAGGAAGAACCCAAGGCGCGGCATGGGGAGGGAGCACAGAGAAGGCGTGGGTAAGTGGGCAGCACCAGGAAAGGGCATCCAGAAAAGGAGGCCGCGAAGGGTTTCCAAGAGCGAGAGAGAAAGAGAAAGAAAGAAAGAAAGAGAGAAAGAAAGAAAGAGAAGACATGGCAGCGATGCACCGAGCAGCCACCAGCGAGAATGCAGCGCACACAAGGAAGGCGGTATAAAGGCACGAACAGCAAGACGAGAGACTCTTCAGAAAAACGGGGGTGTGGAACGAACCAATAGGGAGTTTGGAGAAGACAACGGTGGCCCCACTGTCGGCGATAGTTTGCAACTTCTCGTAAATAAGATCCCACTCCGCATCCACGATGGACTGATAGTCCTGGGGCATAAGCGACGCAAAACACAGAAACGCGAAAAAGTGCAAAGCGCAGGGGCAGACGCGAAGCGCTATACAAGGGGCAGCTTGCTGCGACAGGTACCCATGCTGCCATGGAGAGGGCAGAACGACGGGTGATATAGGGACAGACTTTTGCGGGTTGCAGAGCGCAGCGAACACCGTCAGGGAAGAACGAGGGGCAGCGTGCACAGAACTCCCTTCACGTGGCTCGCTCCCACCCTCCCCGAAGCGCACACTGTTTGTGCATCCCTCTACGTAGAGTCTTAGAAGCAGCGGCACACGCTTGCGGTCGTCTTACATCTGGATTGTCGAGCCTGACTTCCGCGTTTTCTTTCTCGGCCTTGAGCTCTAGCTCCAGGTTGAGGAGCAGGATCTTTGGATTTATCAGCTTCTTAGGCTGCTGCTCGAAGCCAGCATACGAGAAGGTCTTTTTGAAGGCAACGCCACGCACCACACGACTGTCTCCATAGCTGCCGCCCGCCTCCTTTTTCAACCCCACCATCGAGATGTCGAGACTCGGACCCAACAGCGTGACGGCCTCCACAACCATCTGACACGAATGCGAAAAAAATATCGGAGACAGGACAGGAAGTTGCACAGCGCCACACGGAGGCGGAAGAAGGCGTACAACGCCAAGGCCCCACTAGCGCACGAGGTGTCAAGAGAAGCGCGTTGGGGGGGCTAAGCAAAATTATGCGTCGGCATTCCGCAAGGTTTGGCCAGCGCACAAGAAACCCAAACACCCGTGACTGACGAGCAACTGAGGGCTGTTGAAGCCAAAAAATGCTGAGAGAGCGAGCCAGCCAGCACCCTGTAAGCCGCAGAAGCATGCAAAAGCATCCACGCCAGACTTGCCTCTGCGAAGAAGGTCTTGTGAGCAGAGAGAAGCTTGGAATTTAGGGAAGTCTCAGCGCATCGAAGCAGCAACGCGCGCCGACTCCTGCAACAAACATTGAACACCAGTCCAAGGGAGAACACTCACGCCTCTTGAAGCTAGCTCGCCAGACTCCCGGGCAGTCGGCTACACATACAGCGGCAGCTGTTCGACCTGCTAGCCAGCCAGCCCAATAACTATCTGCACGGCAAGAGGGAAGTAAAAACACGCGGATGCTCACTCTGGGGCCTTGTCCGCCAGAGAAAGCTGCACCTCATCGATGCGCTGCAGCGCCTGGCACAGAAAGAAGAGGCCGCACACGGAAAGGCACCCGTCGAACAGAGAGACACTGAACCACGTTCGGTGCAACAGGAAAAGCACGAACGGGAAAAAGAAGGGCCGCCTTTTGCCGGTCTGGAGACGAGAACCACAATAGACCAGTCTTAAGGCGAGCTAAAAAGGACAGAGGGTTGCTCCCGTTTTTCGATCTGCCTTACAAGATCGCGGCCAGCCCTCAGCCCCTTGATGATCACTTGCGTTGCCATGCCATCCTCAACAAAGGCTTTTGCCTCCTGCAGTAGTTCTCCAGCAAGAACTACTACGGAGGTGGTGCCGTCGCCAACCTATGCAGAGCACAGCCCACCCCGAAAGACAGACACACACACACACACACACACATACACACACAAACCGAGATACTCTAGCCCGCTGACTCCAGGCCTCAGGCCTCTTTTTTAAACGCGCGCACGACTTGACATCGAATATTTTCTACGGAATGCTACCGCGCAAGGACAGAGGGCAGTAAACGCTGCCGTCAACACGCTCCAAGAGTTCTTTCAAGAGCCAATTAAACGCTTGCCCTCTTCTCCTCCCACCCCGGCCCTTGCGCCTGTCGCGTACCTCAAGGTCTTGGCTCTGTGCCACATCCACGAGAAGCGCGGCTGCTGGATGTTTGACCTGAAGAAGGTTCAGCACTGTCGCTCCATCGTTGGTGATAGTCGCCCCACTTTCCGTCTCGATCAGTTTGTCCATCCCTCGGGGTCCTAGAGACGCAGAACGCAGCACACGCATACACAAACAACAGCAGGAGTGTGGCAGGCGGGAAAATGCCAGAGACAGGCGTGATTCGCAGCGGCCAGCTGGAAGCAGGAGACAATACACTCAGCGACATTCGCTGCCCTGAGGAAGAAGCGCGCGTGACACAGCGAGAATCGAGGAGCACACAAGTGGCCAGACACACCGGCTCTTTACCGAAACAAAGTAGCAGAGAAAAGCCACGTGAAGCGGGGAGGGAGGAATAGCTCGGCACGCACCAAGGGTAGATCTGACGATGTCAACTACCACTTGGCAGGCGTTGATGTTGCTGATGATTTGGCCTCTGCCCTGAGAGGTGTCTGCCCCCTCCTTCAAGAGGATTATTGGAGCGTGCTGCAGCAGCAAACAAGACAAGTCGCGACAGCGGCGCGCAATGACGCGGCTAAAGGCAGATGCGAAGGCTCCCTAGACACGACAAAAGGGCACTGAGGGCCGTGTCAGGGCATACACCTCCGCAGCTCGCGCAAAAGCGTCGTCTTTGGAGGGAGCTGCGGCACAAGTGCCTCTGCATCGAGGTGGTGCACAGAGGAAGGTAAGACTATCAAGCAGCGAGACACACATAGAGCGCGTGGAGGGCGATGGGAGAACCGCGGGAGGGGGAGGGGGGGCGGGTGTGGCCCCTACAGCTCGAGGGTTGGCCAGCTATATACTGACATAACGCACCAGTAGGTGACTCATTTTTCGTGCTAGTGCAGTCCTATCAAAGGGTTCGAATGGGCAAACAGGCCGAAACGAGCGCTTTCCTGCAGTTGCCCCGCAGCGGCAGACACCAGCAGCGACAGAAACTGCAGCGGCAGCAAGAGCAACAGGCAGACGCGTCACACAGCACCGACAGGAACAAAACAGACAAAACACCTCAAACAGGATTACACCTCATGCAGCAGTAACAGCAACAGCAGCAGCCGCGGACGCCTATTGGGGCTGGCGGCCCCCCAGCTCCCGCGACTGTCGCACGAGGAGCAGCAGTGGCTGCTCCTCTTCGCGTATATACACACGACAGGCGACCTTCCATAGTCTTCTGTGTACAAACACTGTTTGGTTAGGAGATCTTCGCCGGTGCAGCGCCTGCAGCAACCTCAAGCGACTGTTAGCGCTCCCAGCGGCAGCGACAGCAGGCGACGTGGTTCTTGCAACCCTGCCGCTGCTGCCAAAAACGCCTCACTCGGCCTACACTTGAGGCTCTTTTGGTGGCAGTAACTCAAAAGGCCTCGAATCGCAGCTGCTGCATTTCTTGCAGCGGCACGCGCGCGGAGGCAGCTCGCAAAAGCATCCGTGCAGCACCGTCGCCACCGTCGTGTAGGAGCAGTACACTACAGGTGCACCTACTGTCGAAGTGGCTGCAGTTTGAGCCCTTAGGCGCTAGCAGCAGCAGCGCCGCTGTCGCATAGTGCAGCAGAAGCGAAGCAGGGGGATAGCAGAGGAGCACGCAAAGCAGCAGAGGAGAGCGCCCATATCACAGAGGGGGTGGCTTGCGCTGAGCAAGAGCTATCGGACTTTCTTTTGTAGAAGCCGTGGAGTAGCGCTGGGCTCAACGCTGCTCTATGGCGGTAGCGCTACACGAAGACCGTAAACGGAGAAGCAAGACGGCTGCGCAGCAGGAAGGCCACAGCCTTTTCAGCGGAAACAGAAGCCATGGATATCTTCCCAAGATCCGAAGTGCGGGAGGTGGCGGTTATTGCAGGGAGTCAAAAAGGTCAGTGGCTACGGCACAGGGGTTCCCAGCAAGAGTGCAAGGGTTGGTGGTGATTGTGTGGCGAGGGGTGTGTCCTGTGTTGGCGTAGAGGAGGCTTTCTTGCGGGAGCAGCACCAGCTGTATGGCATTGTCGCGAACTCCGGAGAATGCGGCATCCCCGCGCTGCTGCATTCTCCGGACTTCCTGCTCAAGAATACGGCAGCCATTGAAGCCAACAGCGGGGATTATACATCTTGGTACTTAAGGCGCCGTTATTTCTCTCTAAATCCAGAGGCTTTGGATGAGGAAGAACTGCGTGAGCCAAGACTTTCGAGTAGCGTGGCTCTTTGTTTGCTGCAAGCGAACCTGCTTGCACGCGCGCTCCTGTGTCTTTTCATCCATGACCTCCTGTCGTTCAAGTTTGTGATGCGGCAATCTTCATATCTTTGGCAGCGCAGCACGCATGCACCGTTTTTGTGCATTGTCCGATTATATCTGCCATTTAGCCATGCTCTCTGTCTGCTTGTGTTTCCCCTTTTGCGTCCTGTGTTGTCTTCCCTCACAGCCGTTCACTTGTGTGTTCCTCTTTCAGCCTCTGACCCTGTCGTCCATTATCCATAGTGTGTATGTATGTGTGTATATATATGTGTGTATATATATGTGTGTATATATATGTGTATGTGTGGGTGTATATATATATATATATGTGTATGTGTATGTGTGTGTGCATGTGTGTGCATACTGTGTCGCAGGGTACTGCCGTGAAGTATGCCTCGCGAGCATAAAGAATTACCAGGCCTGGTTTCATCGCCGCTGGCTTCTACAGCGCTTGCCGCCGTCTTGCTTTTCCATAGAAGAAGAGCTGGACAGCCTCAAGGAAGCCTCATCGCTGGATCTTAAGAACTACAGTTGCTGGGCGCACAGGTGCCGCTTGTTCTTTTTAACACTGAGAGCTTGTGCAGTCTATTAGTTTGTCCTGGTTTCCCCGAAGTGTCCTTGTGGCTGTCCCCTTAACCCCCTACCCCCGTAGGCAGGCATCTGGCAGTGCTTTCTGATATGATTCGCGCATATCGCACCGATTCACTCTTACGTATCTCTGTGGAGGCGGGCGGGCTTGCTTTTCTTTTGCCCTCCGACTCGCACCATCTGAAGATGCCCCTTCTTGTCGCTCTGTGTCGAGAACCATCTTCTTCCTTCTTTGCCTCCCCCTTCTGTCTTCTCGGTCCTTCCTTGCCCCCCCTTCCCCCCCTCCATCCTCTAGCCTGCTGCAAGAACCGTGTTGCTCCCTGTGTCTTGCACAGGGCCTTTCTGGTTGATACTTTCAAGCTCTCTCTCGAAGCAGAGGTGGAGGACACAGAGAGGATTCTGCAAGCGGACTGCTTTTCAAATTCGGCCTTCTCCCACCTCTTTTTAATCCTCAAGAAAATGGCCGTCAAGGCGCAGCCACAGGAGGCCCTTTCTATCTGGACTAAAGCGATTCAGTAAGAAAGAGCACCACCCTCGTGTCGTCTTCAAGTGCCGCTCCCCGTTCCCTGACACCCCCGGCGCTGTGTCTCTGTGCACCCCCTGTTCCCTCCGCCACACCCTCAGACAGAGACGCGTTGTAACTGGAGTTTCGCCCGCCTTCTTCCGCTGCGTTGTTGGTAGAAGTGCCTGAATGGCTCAGGTTTTTGTGTGGCACAGGCGTTATGCGCGCGTATTTGAGGCGCAGCCGTCGAACGAAAGTCTTGTGCGCTTCCTCCTCGGTTGCTTGAAGGCAGCAGCAGCAGTGCAGGAGCAGCACGGTTTATCTCAGCCGGAGTTTCAGGAGGCTGTAGACACGTTGCTAAACGTGGCAGCGCGCGTCGCTACAGTCGCAGAAGGAGGTGAACGGTTTGCCCTTGAGGTCGGGGTGGCAGCCGACTGTCTACGCCACAACTATAGGGCGGCACAAGCAGTAAGGCTCTGTCTCTCTCTCTCTCTCCCGCCCCTCCCCTACCATGTCCTCTCTCCCCCCCCTTTGCAGTCGGTTCCACCCGGTTAATCTATGGGTCTCTCTCTAAACCCCCTCACCCGTCCACCTGCGCGAACCTCGCTGATTTTATGCCGCCTTGTTGCAGAAATGTATGCGCCTCAAGACGACTGACCCCATACGGCGCTTTTACTGGGCCTGGAGGGCCATGCTTCTTGGCAAGAAGGACCTCGCCTTGCAAATTGTACCATAAGAGCCACCCATAGTGTTTCACCCATAAACGGCGTGCACATGGATAGCTGTGCCAAGTTACACGTCTCTGCAGAGCTCTCCCCACTGCGGTAGCAGCCGTACTAGCGCAGCCCCCTTTCGAGGCGGCCACGGGGAAGAGTGCCAATCGGTAGCAGTAAAACTAAGCACTGGGCATCGCATCCATCCGCCCTTCTCGTCATTAGCTCGCTCCATATGCGTAACACTCTTCGATGCGCCGTACACCCAGCGAAGGAACTACCTGGCCGAATGTCAGGCCAGGTAGTTCCCTTGCCACCCCTCGAAAGCAGACAGAACTCGTTAGGTGCTAAACGGCAATACACACGCCTCAAACGCCCTATGGCCTTCATGGGTTATGAATCCCCAGCCTCGCACTACGAAAGCCTAGGAAGTGGGCAGAAGCGAGGTCAAAACACTTGGCAAGCTGGAAGCGGGCCGGCCCCTACAGCGCGCCCAACATTCAGTACCACCCAAACGCTAGACTATGTGCCACACAAAAAGCTCGGCCGCAGCCAGAGGAGGTGCAATACTTGGTAGAGTCGTGTGAAATGAGTGTGAAGGTGACTCTAGCAGAGGGCAGCTGTTCGCGTCGTGTAGACAGCGCCCGAGCCGCCGGTTATGGCGCTGTCAGTGCAGCAGCTGTTACCGAGTACAAAAGACGCCACCTCGTCAAGTGTCTCCCGTGAGATCTTAAAGGCAGCAGCGGGAGAGCACTCCTGATGCACGCCCCTCGATGCACCTGCCCTGTTTTAGCTGGCCCTGCTGCCGGCGCTCACTTGTTACCCCCACTCACCCCCTTTTGTGTTTCTAACCCTCTGCTCTGTTTCCTAAAGCTCCTTGCAAGCAATAATCTTCTCCTTTCCGCATGCGGACAGGACGGTCACCAGGATGCCCTTGCCTGCCTTGAAGAGCGTCTGAATCTGTTGGGCCGCTTCTTCCAAGTTGTTCTCAGAGTCCTTGGGGAGCGTAAGATCGCTCTTCAGGTCCCCATTCTCGAGAAGAAGAGAGCAGTATCCGTCATCGGACAAGTCGACGAGCTGGTACTCCGTCCTCTTCACGTTCGGAATATCCATGTTGTGAGATGTGGGGCAAACATCCTCGTACTTCTTCCCAGTGAAGATGTCAAGACCTACTAAGTGTATCTTGGCGTGACCGTGCTTGCCGGTTTTCGAAGTGGAGAAGTCGACGACTTTGCACGGGTTCCCCTTCAACATACAGAACCCGTTCTTCCTGATGGCCCCAGCCTGCATGGGGTAGGTCATCGAGGCACCCGCATCTGCGGTCTCGAAGGTGACATCCTCAGCGTCAGACATTTTCACACTAGACAAATTAGAGAAAGGGAACAACAGACAGAAAAACACAACCAAACAAAAGACAGACTGTAAACCAAAGCTGCAGCAACGACAACAGCAGCACAGGCAGCAGCTCCGTCAACCCCCCTGCTGCTGCACCCACAAGGTCTCCGAAGGAGAATGGGAGGAGATGCTGGAAAAGAAAAAACAGCAAAGCAGAGTAGGCCGGCAACAAACCCCAATTTTCAAACGGGAAACCCCGAACCTAGCCCCTCCACAGCAACCCACGTGGGGAGCTGGTAGACCACCGAGCAGTAGCGGCCCCCACTGGCGCAGCAGCAGCCCCTTTGCACCCCAGCCAACATCCTGTGGGGAGAGGCAACGCTG
Organism: Cyclospora cayetanensis; assembly: GCF_002999335.1. Classification (NCBI taxonomy): domain Eukaryota; phylum Apicomplexa; class Conoidasida; order Eucoccidiorida; family Eimeriidae; genus Cyclospora; species Cyclospora cayetanensis. Next base: position 34,062 of record NW_020312049.1, on the reverse strand, counting down.
CGGCTTCAACTGCCGTAGCCTCTGCTGCTGCTGCCTGATGTTGCTGCTGCTGCTGCCTGCTGCTGCTGCTGCTGCCTGCTGCTGCTGCTGCTGCCTACTGCTCAACTTGGAACTGCTGGCATGGGTCTGACATAAGCCCCGAAAAAACGCCTTCTGCTTCCTCCGCTAGTAAACGGTTACGTCGCACGTGCTGCCTGTTTAACCCTTTGGGTAGGCCTTTATTTTGCTACTTTTGGGGGGGAAAAAATGCTTTCGGTAATGGCATCCAGCAGCACCCAGTTCGCTTCGATATGAAACGAAGTGTGATCACATACCCCAAACGTGTTTCTATGCTTTTTCGTCCAAAACTGTTGAGCCGAAGTTTAGGATATATATATGTATATATTCCCTCATTAACGTTCATTAAAGTCTGGCTTTCCATCCCGCCTTTGCAGGTTGTATTATACGCCCTTTTGACCTCGCTGGTGCTCTTTCACGTAGCGCACTCTTCGGCAGTAGCAGAGGAGAGGTGCAGAAAGAGCAGTGACAGCTGCTTCTTGTGGCTGCGCGTCATGGCAGCTGACAATTCCCTCCTGCACCTGGAGGAGGTCCTCACAGAAACGGATGCAGGAGCACGTCCAGCTCAAACATGCTGCTTGCCCCCAAACGGCTGCAGCAACAACAGCGGTGATGCTGATTGTGTGGTGCCCCCTGTGCTCACGGAGGTAGCAGCGCGGGCTGCGGCGATAGCAGCTGCCGCTCAGGCAGCCAGTCTCTCCGAACGGTGTCGGTCTTTGCTGCCTCTACTGGAGGGAGCAGCCCAGAGCGGCAGCGGGAGAGAAGAGGAAACACCTGCTGACGGTAGCAGCGGCAAGGGAGACGATAGCAGCGCAGTGGAAAGGAGTCAAAGACCCCTTACTGAGCGGCTAGAGCTAGATTCCGACTCCGAGGGCCCTGTGGTAGAGTTGGGTGCGCACCACACTTCAATTTCTCGTGTCTCGAGCGGCATCCACTGGCAGCCGTAATCTGGTGACGTGCTTCCCATCTTTCTTTTCCTGCTTTGTGGTTGCATGCGTGTGTATGTATGTATGTATGCAGAGGTAGGTGTAGGGGTCCTCGACGTAATGGGCCAGGTTCCAGATGACACGCGGCTAGCGCAGATGGGCATCCAAGTTGTGGAACTCCCTGAGGATTCACCAGTGCTACTGGTCAGTCTCTAGCACACATGAACTCCGGCCCCTCCTCCCCGCATCATCTGTTCTGCTCAATGGGCAGCACTGCGTTCTCGCATCCGCATACTGCATCGCTTGCCTACGGTTGTTTCAACCATCTGCTTTCGGCCCTGCCATCCGACTGCTGCACGCTTTTTGCCTGTCTGCACTTCTTTCTTATGTGTCTCGCCTCCCTATCCCGGGGGTCTAAGGGGTGCAATGTTTTCCTTGTCGTTCTGCGAATTTAGGGATCAGGGGGCCCTGGGCCTCCTATGGACGCTTTACAGCGTGCGCTCGCAGCGCGGAAGCAGTCAGTTGGTTGTAACGGCCAGAGACTAGTGGTGTCAGTTCTCTCTAGCGGCAGCAGCAGCAGCGAAGGAGAAGAGGACAGCGACGAGAGTTCCGAAGCCTAGCCAGCCGCAAGCTGCGGTGGGGTGGGCTACCCCCATTCAGAAACGTTGAATGTACTAAATAAGTGCGCCAGACGCTAGGTAGGTACGAACTTTTTTGGTGCTGCGAATTCCTTACAGCAGCGATTTCGGTGGCTGGCGGTTGTGCATAGTTTGAAGGCGCATAAGCCGCGCCACAAGGCTACTTTGGCCGTTTATTTATGTATCAGAACCCGCTTCGGTGGAGTGTCTCTCCCCATGGCTCCAGGGAAAGGCAGGAAGCAACTACTGCGCTACTTCCTGTATGTACATCGAGACATCTGAATAGCATTGATACCTCTTCGTGGGAAAACTCTAGCCTCCAAAAAGGCGAGCTGTAGTATGCAGTAGACATGAGCATCATCAAACTGATACCGTCGCATATGTTGCTTAGTTCTGGCAGTGAGCCATTGTTCACCCGAAGTTTAGCCCTCCAAGAAGGGCTTCCCGTCGGGCGCCTCTAAAAGAAGTGGCCTCCAAGAAGACCCTTCGTAAGAACTGCTGCTTGATCGGCATGCAAATGCAGGTGCCCTCTGCCAAGGCATGAGGCCATCTTGCTTGCCCTCTCTGGCATGCCCGAGAGCCTTCTTTGATAAAAGTTGCTGTCGCCAGCGCACAGTTTGGCCTTGAAAGGAGGTGCGTGGCAGGCCTGTGCAAACTATGCAGAGACGAGGGCAGCGGCTGCCTGCCGTACTGTCACTCCACCTTCGTGCATTTTGAGGCCCCTGTGGGGTATTCTACGAAGGAGGCTGCCGCCGATCAGCAGCACGCTTCTTTGGGGAGAGGTCGCTATGCGGCGAAACGCTCAGAGCGTAGTCTGCCAACCGTTACACGATTACTTGGGAACGGGGTTCAGCCACTGTCCACCCTGGCCGTACGCTGCAGCAACGATCTGGGCAGCTGCGTTCACACAACAGGTGCCAGCAAATGCGTAAAGGGGAGTGTAACGATGACGCCTGAATTCGCACTGATCGCAGTTCGCTGCGCTGAGTATACCACACACAGCATTGGCCCAGCTGCTCTACGAAGAGTAGACGGAAAGGGCAGAAAGAGCCTCACTTTTCTTCTGCTTGCGAACCATGTAGATCATATGCCACGCCTTGTATCCACCGTAGAAGACGAGGCCCATGCCGAGGGGGTTAGCCCACCACCAACGCCGGTATTCGGAGCTGAAGCGCAGAAACCCACATATGAAAGCAAAGAACCGCGTTTTTTGACATGCAGAAAACAAAGTAAAAGCAACAAAAACGACTCCTGCTCGCAGGCTGAGCATAAAGGAAACGGATAATCCGTGAAAGCAAGTCTCCTCCTAAATTTCACATGCATAGACGGCATCTCCGTTGCAGCTCAACTGCAGGGAAGCTCACGCCAAGACACGAAGAACACGTCACTTGCCATGCATTGTTTTTTCGCCTTCTCAGGCTAGGATGTTACGTGACAATGAACGTAGCTAGGCGAGACAATCATATGGAGGGAAAAACTGCAAGACCACTTGTGCCGTTCAACGCAGGGAAACGGTGCTTCCTGGGAAGCGATGTAGAAGGAAAGTGAGGTCGCACAAGTCCAGTCAAAGCTCACAGGGAGACAGTTAATAAAAGTACGATGTATGCGGTAGCGGTAATCACCATGAATAATAGCGATAAGCACACAACGCGCATCAGAAGTGGGAAATAAATGTTTCACTCGCAATCGCTTCAAGCGTTCTGTCTGATGATGAGTATAAGGGGGATTAATCTGAAGATGCTGCCTTCCACAGGAACCTAAAGGAGATCACGAAAAGAAATTGGGAGAGGAAAAGACCAGGGCGCCGCCTCAAGTGCATGGCTGCAGCGCCACTTGCTCGCCAAAGTCGCAGGGTTGTGCACCAGTTTGAAATTACCCAGGGATATCAGCTTATTTTCACTCGGAGACTTACCAACGAGCAATCTGAGCAAACTGTTTGTTTGTCCATGCCATCATTTGCGTCGAAACGTCACTAAATTGCCGGCCCTTCATCTCATGCCACTGTCGTTTCCACCGCACGGGGTTTATTGCCCGCCCAGCCATGGCAATGTAGCTCTGAATATGAAACCCCATCCTCCTCTTCTAAATACAAAACGAGGAACTGAAACTCATGCAGGACCACCAAGTGGCCAGCAACGAAAAGCAACAGAAGGGCCCTGACTTCCCTCTGTCTGGAGGTGAGGCAACTTGCTCCCCACGACAGATTGTTGAAACAGCTACCCACAATACAGTGCAATAAACTTTCTTAGCAACATTAGGGAGGAGCTGCTTCAAAGGAAAACGCGGAGAGATTCTTAAAGCCCCGGGATGTTCCTTGTGGCGCATGCAGATGACCGCAGCCGACAGCATTCGACCTGCACCCTCCCTAGAAGCTCGTTCTTTTGGTTGTATGCAGTTGGTGGAAGAGCGAGGATCAAGAGAAAGCCTAGTGGCCCCAATAACTATCTGGGGCGATTGCGCAACTGCCGAACAACAAACGTTGTAAAAGGCACTGCATGCCACCAGAAGAGGGATGCTTGCATCCTTCAAAGCTGCAGATGCACGCTTGGTGACAACAACCAGACACAAGATCTCACCGTGTGCCACCTTGGTATATGCAGTCTTTAGTCCTAATAACTGTATAGGCCTTGAGGCCTTTAGCGTGAGATGCAGCGTCGGTTGCTTTTTGACAAAACAGAAGCAAGGAGAGACGGGAATAATCCCACATACTGTAGGCCCTCGGGCTGCTCGCGCCTAACCATTCAATTCCATGCTATCTTTCAGTGTACTTGGTAGACTGGCACACCTAAATGCGCTACAAAACTAGAACATTCGCTTGAGCATTACTTCTATAAAATGTTCGTCGTTGCGTTGGCCTCCATCCTGCATCAGGATGCTGCCAGTCGAAGAGCCCGTACAGCCCTTCTGTGAAACAAATATTGGTGGCGCGGTCGGGTGAAAAGTACGCAGCCACGAAGCAGCAATTGGGTAGTGCCGCACGCAATCTGCATGACCATAGCCCCTCCGACTTTGTCTACTAACTTGCGTTACGTCGTTCGCTTCTCATCATATCTCGAGCAGATGCAGCAACTATGCCTAAGCAACGTCTTTTCTCCTATGCTTTATTTGGCTATAGCTGCTGCTTTGTCTCTCTTGCTGCCGCGCTTCTGCTGCTGGTTCTTTGCTGCAGCAACAGCTAGTCACGGAGACTCCGCATACGTGCTGGAAGAGGGGAATAAAGGACTTGCTGGTCCCTCCTCTAATGGCTTAGGATTCGCAGTATATCGCGTCTCTACAAAGCCCTGCCCAGGATAGTAGCATCCAACGAGGTTCATGCTCATGCAGGAGTTCATGCGTGTTCCTATGAATAGGGCAAAGACCGTGGCAGCTTCCCTGCCGTTTGGTGCTCTGCTAATACCGTTCCACCTGAATCAGGCCCTTGTTGAGAAGCACTACACAGACGCAGAAGGCCTCAAACCCATCCGCGCAGGGCAGCTCAGCGACCTGGGAAGAAGAGTAAGCACACAAGGGGAACACATGAATAAAGGTCCTCAATCCGAAAAGCACAGTAGAAGAGATAGAGCTGCTACACAGCTGCTCAGTATGCCAGAAAAAGACAGAAAGGTAGATGCAACGCGACGGGGAGCAGACAGACATATCGAGGGCCCCACCTCTATTGGCTCTCCTTGAGCAAGGACTCTCATTACCGCAGAAGCCGTGGGACAGATCGGCAGTCGCAGTCTGCAGCCACGGATACAGCCGTATGGAAGGCACAGGAGTCCGTAGCGGGGGCAACGCTGTAGCATGAATGCTGCAGCACTACTGGATCTGGTTAGCTACAATCCTGTTCCCTCTCCAGCGCAAACAGTACAGCATTCACAAGAAGACAACTTTGGGGGCAAACGTGTCTAAGGACGGTCTATGCCTACGGCGTCAACTAGACGACCTGCAGTTTAAAGAAGCAGCTAGTGCCTCATGAGGTGTTTCCTAAGAAGCAGATTGCGACGTATTAGCCCGGGTCATAGAAATCGTGGTGTCGAAGGGAAGACTGGCCCTCCGAAAGAATGCCCAGAGGAAGTGAAGCTTACACTGCGGTCCCCTTTGTGAAAATAGCCGTGCTGCTGTCTTCTTCACATTCACAGCTAATGCCTGCACAAATAACCGAACAGTAAACTGTACAATCGTCCCCAGAGCCTCTGCTCCATGCACGGAATATCTCTCCCTCCGTAATGAGTGCCTCCAAAGGTTGCCACTTTCCCAGCAAGCTCCCCAGAAGTGCCTGAGGCCACCGACTTTCCTGCGCATCCTCGTTCGTGTATATAGCAAATACAGTTGGGAGCCCCTGCGAGGGATCTGCTTTCAGCGAACGCCCTCAGAGCCAAGCAAAACTGACATGCACCGCAAAGGCAGTCGGCCAAGGAGATATCAAAAGCAGTAACACTTGGGGTTTGGCGACTAAGATTCACCATCTTGAAGCCTGACAACAGAGTGCCAGTGGATGGGCAGCTTGACCGCGGCTTCTTGCGATACGCGATATTGAGAGCATTGCATCGCTGTCAAGCTGAAGAGACACCCACGAAGACAGAAGCAGCCGAAGTAAGCACATACAGGAATGCAGCAACCAGCCGCCAGCAGCACCAAAGCAATGGCTAATGCCAACGCCCCAACACAGCGCACTTAGCCGCATGATCATCGCACGCAGCAAGAAGGCCTTCGTAGTTCAAATGTTTGTTCACGTCTTCCAGCAAACGCTTGGTCATCTCCCGCCTCCTCTTCTCTGTTTCAGGGCCCCCCGCCAATCGCGGTGTCTCCTAAATAAGTAAAACATGCTCGAATCTCCAAATACCCAGGCATGCACAGAAAACAGTGCGTGTAAGGTGTCCGCTGAATCATTCGAAGACTGCATGATTCCAAGGACTGAATCGCGAACTATGCAGACTTGAGACCTGCCTTGATGATTGCTTGTCTTCCATGGAGCTCATTCTCTGCCAGCAGGCGGTGCTGCGTCAGCAGGCGTTTTATCAGCCTAGACGCCATTATGCCCTATAATAACGCACCAGCGAACGCATGAGATACTTGCTTGCGCTGATGCTGCCTCCTGGTTGTGACGGTGCTGCTGCTGCTGCTCGCCATTAGGCTGCTGCAATCCAGATGCATCAGTATGCGTGGGGGCATATTGCTGGAGTGTGGGACTTACATGACTAAACTCCGCAGTGGGAATGGTGATTGTCACGTGCAGTGATATCTCCTCAGCAGTTCTTCCCTTGTGGGCCATTCTAGGTCGTCACAAAACCACAAACCCCTAGTCCTCGTGCACACAACTCATCAAGAAGGGCCTCCAAGGGGGAATTCGCTCAGTAGCCACAAGCCCAGCCCTATGAGAACAGAAGAATTCACTTACCCTCTAGGTATGTACAGGATGTCGCCCGCATTCAGGCAAAATGACGTGGGGGTACCCAAATCCTGCAGCAGAACACAGAGCACAAACACGCGTGAAGCATACCTCCCGCGCGTTTGCATGTTTGTTGCCTCCGTGCGTTCGCCCCTTAAAGCCAATAGTCTTCCCCTCCACCACCTTCGTGTTTCTGCTTCCCACTTCTTGTACACTGTTCGCGTATTTTGCATCGCGCTGCATGTGCCTCTCACGGTGCCTAGCTCTCCCTGTGTCTGCTCCTAGCTCTCCCTGCGTCTGCCCCCAGCATCTCTCTCTCTGTCTCTCTCTGTCCACCACTTCTATACGTGGTGATGCGTAAGTGGCTCTGCAGTTGAACTCCTGTTTCCGTCTTCCTCTGCATAACGGTGTTTAGTGTCTGTGCATCTGTAATGCGGTCTCTCAATACCACTACTCCCCTAGCGCTGTCTCTACCTCGCTATCCTTTGTTTTTTTTCCTGTCCTGTTCGTCCCACGCTTGCCTGCTCAATTGGACCCTTCTTGCCAAGCATCTCGGAGCTCAGGCAGAGGCCCAGAGGCGAATTGTAAATATCCCACTCCTTACATCCCCACAGTTGCAGCAAGAACACGTCCTGCGGCATTCCACCGCAGACCCTTGCAAAAAGACGGCTTCTCCGGCCACAAGAAGAGCAGCAACAAGGAATGTTTAGGAGAGAAAAGGCGCTGGAAACAAGCCCTCTCGTGGCCCTGTGGTACGCTGCACAATCCGAATCGTATGATAATAAAACTTTCTGCGGCGTTACCCCCCGAATAATTCAAGGATCCTGCAAAAACGGGAAACTGTCAGGGTTTTTTCTCCTCGTACCTGTGCATCTGTGTGAGCGCCAACCGTGTACGACTTCGGGGGAGTAAGGTAACCAACAGCAAAGACATGGTAAAAGAGCTTCTCAGCCAGCCGCCGGCAGAAGGCATACAGCATCGGAGACCCCCTGTCAGCCTGATTCAGGATATACGAAGTGGTCCCCAAATAGGGACGCAGCAAACACCCCCAAACAGCGAGGGCAGGGCCCTCTACGCGGCTCCCTGATGGCCAGGAGGGTGGTACTCCAACCTCTATCGCCGTCCCCTCCTAAACAAAAAATAACATGGCCACCGCACAAGCGCACATACACATATATATATATATATATAAACACACACACACATATATATATACATACACACACACACCATGAATCCTCCAGGGGCCGTAAGGGCCGCCCGAATATTTACCCTTCTCACTCCACGATCCTACAGTGACGTGTCAACGAGAACCCATAGGCGACCTATCAGAGGCTAAAGCCATCATTGAAAGTGTGCATGGGTCCTATGGGATCTGTTCAAAAGGGAGAGCCTTGCTCGTGCAAGCAGCCAAGGATGACATGAGGAAGCTGCATGGCCTGTTCGCAGGACGCCTGGAATGTGGAGGCTTGGGGCCTGTGCCGACCTTAAAGAGAGCGAGGTTGTTAGCCATCCAAACACGGTATATAAGCTCCGCAAAAGAAGACTGCGGAGACAGGAGGCAGAACGGGAAGGCACACGGAGAGCGAAAATGAAGGAGGGCGAATGAGGGTAGCTTAGGGGCCTGCAGGGAGGACGAGGACGTAGAAAGGAGGTGGAAAGGATTTACATGCGAGGTGCAACGATACAGGCAAAGTGCAGCAGCAGGGACTGAGGCGCAGGGTGCAGCTATAAGAACGCAAAACTAAACGCAAAGGATGTGGAAACTGAGAAAGCCGAGGAAACTGCAGGCTTATTGAAAACGGTTGGTCTCCCACATCCCCCGACGTGCAAGGCATCTGACTGGGTTAAATAAATTCGGTCCAATCGAATGGCTCTTAAGTGCATCTCTCCGCCATATGTGGTGTTTCCGTTCCCATGTGTTATTGAAGAAGTCGTCGGAGAGACATTGAGAGGCAAAACAATCAGCAAGACGCGCGCCCTCTACTTCCTGCTGTTGTAGCTGCGCGTCCTGGTGCATAAGCGGGTGCTCAGAGGGAACGCTTTGCGGTTGTTGCTTCTCTTGAGTGTGCGCTTCCTGCCGCTGGCGATGTTGGTGCTGCTGATGCTGTGGCTGAGGTTCATTATTTACCTGCTGCTGTTGCTGATTCGAAAATCGCTCCTGCTCCTGCTGCTGCAAGAGGTGCTTCTGTTGCTGCAGATGCTGCTGCTCCAGCTCCTCTTTTTGTTGCTCCGTCTCGCCAGCAGCAGAGGTCGCCGTTGATGTTGAGCAAGACATGATTCCACGACGCTTCCTGTATTTCGAAAACGCAGATTCGGAGATTCGGGGTTTCCCGCTGCCTCGGCTGGCGGAGGGGGAGAAGGGGGGAGAGCAGCTTTTGCTGTTGTGCTGGCTGTGTGTCTGTTGGCGTCACGGCGTTCCCAGCGATGTAGTTCCGCGGCGAACTGCCATGAAGTCCAGACATAAGCCCCCTTCCCTAAGCTTGAATCTCCGATCCTACAGTGCTAAATCTATTGGTATTCCCAGGAAGATGGCTATCCGAGGAAGCTCCGGTTGGAGGGCTCAGGACCCGGGGACGACGCCCCCCTCCAGTGGTAGCTTGAGCCTCTGTAGGGCACTGAAGGCTCTTGCTGAGAATGCAAAGCACGTATCCGTGGGAGGCCTTAAAACGCATGCACATTAGCAGTGCTATGTGTTTTACGGATGCGAAAGTCGGGCCCGTGCGGTGCATGGTTCCAAGCGCCAAGGGGGTAGCCACGCACATACACGGGGCCCCCCCTACTCGGCTATGGCAGCTGCACGCCTGGGGCGTGGAGCCTCACAAGGGAAGACCAAAAATAACTTCCCTACTGCTCAGTTTCTGAGAATCTTTATGGGAAAGATGCAAATTGTGCGAAGTCGAAGAACGATGCGTAGTACTTCAATGTTTGCGCAAGAGTGTTCCATCGGGCTCGCTGGCGCCAATGCACAGTCCCGCACGATTCTGTCTCTTCTCGTGTACGGCATCTTTGCAGGTAAATCCTCTTTCTGTTTTTCTAACGCGTAAAAGAGCGCCATAGGCGCCCTGCCTCTGTATATCCTGCGCGACCTGTGGCGGTCTCGTGTGCCCTCCACCGGAGTAACCCGTTTTAAAGTGTCCGTCCCCCTTGTTCCGTGCTTTCCACTAGCGTGGGAGGCTCTGCCCGTCCTTTTAAACAAGCAGCGCCTTCGGCAGCAGCATCGGCTTCACCCGAGGGGTGGGCGCCGCAAAGGACTGAAGCCACAGCCCTGGCCAAAGTCGTATGTGCAGCCTCGTCACGTACAGCCACGATGTGCTGGGTCTGCTTGATAAGTGTCCTTGTGATCGTGGCGGTGTTGGTCGGCGGAGGCCTCATTTTGGGCCTGGTGCACAACAGCAGTGGCGATTCTCTGTGGGATCAATTCCTCGCTTGGCTGGATTCCATCGTTCGCAAGTAGCACACGCCCCTGACGAATGCGCGACTAAGGCGCCACACCCAGAGGGCATTACAGACGCGGTAGGAGTGCCTTGCATTACCTTCGGGCGTCTGCCGCACACTTCCAGGGTAATTCAACATTCTCTCTGTTGCCCCTCAGCCGTGCGGGCAAGAGGGGGCCCCAACGAAGTAGGCCCATGGCTTCGGAACGCCTCCCCCCTCTCGCCCCCCCCCGTACAAAAACACCAAGCTATGGCCTCATCTCGGTTCATATAATTGAAAGACTTCCGACACTGGGGATCAACAGCGCAAGGGCCTCTGATGGACAGAATTTCTTCCCAGGTGCCCTTCAAACAGCGCCCAACCGAAGCGCTGGAAACTTGAGGGCTTTGATTCTCACAAAGGGGCTTGCAAGCAGCTCCTCTCCGTTTTATACACACACACGAAGAACCTTCTTCCTCTTGGCGCACATATGGGGGCTCCCTGACTCATAAGAGAACGATCTGAATTGACGAGCACTTGTATACACAAACCCACGCAGCGGCAGACAACTCGCTGGGTCACTAGCCGTCCGGCCACTTGTTTGGCAGAAACTCTGCAGAGACAGTAGATAGCCACTAGTTGGCTAGGTAGCCGCGTACGTGTCCCCGTAACTACCGGGGTTGCTTTTGTATCTGCGGCCTTGGGTCCCTCCCAGCTCCGTCAACGAGCGGTGCCCGACGGAATCTACTGCTCCCTCTTTTGCTGCTGCCCCACAAGCAGCTGTCTTCATAAGCTTAAAAGCGAAGTCTAGCCTTAATGGCGCTGTAAGGGCAGTTTGACCAACTGTACGGCTGGCCAGAGCTACGGGCCACACAGCCTACGGAGGGCTAAGCCGCTGCGCTCCCTCAGTCCTGAGTTGTAGTAGCAGAAGCAACTGCATGCACCCACGCGCCCAGAGCGGGGGTCCCCAGGGCCCTTACAGACCACTGGCCATCGCCGCCAAGCCACACTACTCTCCCCTCGCCGCTGGGAGTCTTACAACTGCTGCTGCTTGGCGTGTCACTACAACACCCAAATAGCTCATCTCTGAGAGACACGCGGGTCTGGGGCAGTTCCCACAAGGCATCCGTCTCCTCACAAAGCCCTAAAGGGCCCTCCAGAGGCGTCTCTTTGCAAAGACTCCCTGCAGGGGTGGGGCCTCGGGGATCGACGGCAGTGCTGTCTACAGCGACATCCCTGGCACCTGAAGGACCTCCACTGCCAGGCACTTTGCCGTCCGCCTTGCACTGTTGTTGTTGTTGCTGCTGCTGCCATATCGCCTCTTCCCAGCGCTGCTGCATTGCCCGATACTGCTGATCGGCCGTAGCACTGAAGGCTTGACACCCCATGAGAAGGGGCGAGCAGACCGGCACCAGAACCAGGGGGTTCAACGAGGACTTCTCAGGAGCACCGCGGGAGCTCCTCAAACGCATTACAAAATGAGTCCTGCTTCTTACTAGACAGTCAGCGGCGCGTGGCCAAGAGGAACGCCAGATCTGAGCATACGACTCATGCCCTAGATTGAATATTTTATTTCGCGGTCCATCAGGGGCCATGGAAGGCACACACTGCCAGTAAACAAGCGGCAGGAAGCCTCAGCGGCGAAGCAGACGCAGGACGACACACACAGTTTGACAGCGACAGCCGCAAAAGTGGTAGCAATGCCCACTGACCTTTTCTCGGAATTCTCTAAAGAAATGCGTAGTGGACCCCCCAAGACCTGCGGCACAGTTTTGCTTTGGCTGTTGAAGCTCAAGCAGCGAGTCCGTCAGGAGGAAATCTCTCACGGCTGCCTTGTCACCGCATCTGCACCAGCCAGGGAGCAGAACCCGTAAGAGGGGTGCTCCTCTTGCAGATCGTGTTTCTGCTGCGGAAAATGATCCGCCTTCTGCACCACTGCTGCCACATCCGCTGTTGTTGTTGCTGCCGCCAACGCGATGTTTCAGATGAAGAATCAGGGCGCCATAGGGTGGCCAGAACGTTATCTGCACACATCCATACAGACACAGGCATCCCCCAGGCAAGCCTGGTGCTCCTACCGTTGTATGCGGCCGATACCAGAGCCGTTTCTGTGGATGAATGGGTGGACTGCTAGTAGGGGGGGCCACTGCACCAGGAAAAAGGAGGCCACGGGCTAGAGAAAGCCGCTTACACGGTGCAACCGGTGATTTGGATGAAGCCGTACAACAGCACAGTGCTGAAGCAGGGGACTCGCTTCTGCAACAGCAGCTTGCTGCTGCCGTTGCTGCAGGCATTCGGGTGTAAGGAGACGAAACCAGTCTAGCAGGAGCACGGGTCCACCCTGTTACAGTGCGCCAAGAACGCAAGGATTCTTGCAAGATGCATATAAAGCCGAAGCCTCAAGCGTCGGCAGCAGTCACGCCAACAGAACTGGGCAGCTAGCCATCCCCCCGCCATCAGCAACACCACAGCATCAGCAGCACAGACTGGCGAAGTACCTCTGCAGATGCCAAAGCCACGAGTTTCGTGCCGCAAAACTCCCTTCCAAAGGCAGCAAACAAAAGGCACGGAGCATTCGGAATGCGCACTGCAGCCTGTACACTCCAATTCTGCTGCGGCTGTAGCGGCTTCCCCTTCTGCCGCTGTTGTTGCTGCTGCTGCCTGTACACCAGCCATGCAAGACCCCACCCCCCCCCGTGTAGCTGCAGCAGCACGTGCAGCCCATGGCCGTCACAATGAGCAACAAGGAGGCTACTAGACGGCTCGCACGCGGAATCTACCCCTACGAGACCCTTAGAAGGCCCTCTAGATGGTAGTTTCAGTGCTGTGAGGGCAGCAGCGGGCATTTCTACCACAGGGGCCTTGCTGAAATCAACAACACACACGACCTCAGTACACGCGCTGCTGCTGCTGCTGCTGCTGCTGGTGTACTGTCGCACTTGCAGCCGATCATCCATCGTGTGCGCAGCAACCACAAGCTCTTGCTGCGCCGCTGCGTGGCTTTGGCAGGCAATACAATAGCTGCTGCCGTCTGCAGCTGCCGCTGCCGCCTCTGGGCACAGCAGCAGAGGCCTCTCGATTTGGGGTGCCTGCTGCAGCAGCCGCCTGTAGAACCCCCGCAGGTGCAGCAGCGTCAGCTGCTGCCCTAAGAGGAGCCTCAAGGAGGAAGCAGCAGGCCGGGAGAGGGGGAGAGCCGACCGCAGAAGTAGCGCACGAGTTTCTGCTGCCGTGCTGAAGTAGCTGCCGCGATCTGCTGCCGAAGCCGCTGATGCGAGCTGTGTCGGCATTGCTGCAGGCTGTGCAGGCTCACCAGGAGGAGCTTCACCTGACCGCCGTGGCTGCTGCGCTTGCTTCTGCTGTTGCTGCTGCAGTGCAGCAGCACCATCGCAGCACGCGACTGCAATGCGTTCCGCTGCTGCTGCTGCCTGAATATTTGCAGCGGTGCTGCGCCTCACCAACAGAGCGGCCAGGTCAGTGCCAACAAGGCAGGGGCCTTCAGCCGCAGCAGCGCCTGCGAGCAGCGGCACTCCAGTAGCAACAGCGGCTGCAGCACCCACTAAGGGAGGCCACACGACGAAGCGGAAGCCACACCCCCAAAGCTGCTGCAGACCCGCAGCAGCTGCAGCAGCCGCCGGACGGCAGAGCACACACACTGCTGCTGCTGCTGACACCGACTCCCTTTGCTGCCGATGTTGTTGCTGCTGCTGCTGCTGCATCTGCATCTGCTTCTGCTTCTGCTCACACCGCTCCCGCCCACAGGCAGCAGGGGGCCCTCGAGGGGCCTTTGGCAGCTGATTCTTCTGCCAGTGCGGTCCCGTGCTTGTGGACACCAGCACAGGCTCCCGCCCCTTCTGCTGCAGCGCCGCTGTGAAGGTGTACGTCCACGGAGCCACTGCGAGCAGCGGCGGCAGAAGACGCATGCAGCAGCATGTGCCGCTGCTCTTCGGAGAAGCGTTGCCGCTGCTGTCGATGAATTCCAGCGGCTCCAGCGCCAACGTAAAGGGCCCCGAACTGGTGCAGGAAGGCCCACTGCAAGGGGCGGTCCAGGTCCCCTGGGAGACACCCGCCGCTGAGAGGTCGCTTCTTCCTTCATTCGCATGCGCATGCAGCAGAACCAGTTCATGTTCAGGGCCTTCTGCAGATGGCGCTCCGGCATGGGAGATATCGGCCGCTTTCCCCAGGGAGGGCTGTCCAATAAGGCTTTTCACGGCTGGCTCTACTTCTGCTGCAGCTCCAGAAACACCCGCGGTAGATTTCACCGAGAAAACGGCAGCAATCAGCGCATCACGAGGCTGCCACCAGCTGTGGTAATGTGCCTGCTCCTGCTGAAGGTCCAGCATCCAGAAACGTCTTGTCACGTCGTCTCTAAGGCACAAGAAGGCGTCCCCAGCTGCGAACTGCATGCAGCTCAGACCTAAACCCGTCGTGGAAGAAGCCTTTGAGGGGCCTTCTCCACAACGGGTGCAGCGCGCCGAGCGTTTTAGGGCACTGCTGCTGTCCCTAGAAGGTGACCCACCCATTAGGCGCCAACCGCAGACTGCACGGCGAGTCATGGCATCGATCACGAAGATGCAAATGTGCCTCCCGTTGTTGCAGCTGGAAGAATCTGCTGAGAAGGAGCTGTCGGAGTCGGCTGCTGGTGGCTCTGCTGGTGCTGCAGGGGTGCGTGGTGTGTGTGGCGGGCTGCTGCCTTGCAAATGGGCAGGAAAGAACGTGGTGCAGGTAGGGCCCCCTGGGGGCCCCTCCATCTTGCGCCTTTTGGGGTTTTGATGGGCGTCTTCCGCATTCCATGATTCCTTGCAGCTGCTGATGCTGCTGCACCAGCAGCCGCAAACAGTGCAGCCGTTCAGCGCAAAGGCGACGGCCACGGCGGATCTCGCCTCAGAGACAGCAAATGCGTCTGGCGATTGCAGTCGTGCCTGCAGCAGTTCCCTTAGACGGCAAGTCCCCGGGGGCTGTCCACTGCAGCCTTCAGCGGATCTAAGAGGGGGGGGCCCCGGGGGGCCCCCCCCTTCTTCTCCGTGAAAGGAAACCAGCGGTTCATCTGTAGATGGGGTCAGGTCCAGGTAGGGGTAGCGGCACAAGTATAAGAACTGTTGAGACATGTTTCGGGGGTAGGCCTCTCCACTTAGCCGTAGTGGACCTTACGCCTTCGGGCTGCCGGCAGGGTTCCCCAATATATTGAGGGTGAAGGGCGCGGGAACGGAGGCCCCTGTCACGGTGAGAGGTCCAAGAGGCCTTCAAACTGGCTCATAGGGAGACACATGGAGTCTGCCTTCTAGGAAGGGCTGTTGAACGCAGCGGCTTGGAAACTGCTGTAGATAAGTTGGGGCCTCACTGTGCACCCCGTAAAGGTGCGTAAGGGCAAATACCAGCTTCTTCAAGGGTGTCAAATTCATATATATTCAGAAAAAGGCTAACGCTCTGGGGCGGTGCAGCGAGGAGGGGAGGGGCCCCCCGCAGGACTCTGTGTGACCCGGATCGGCACGGGGGCCCTGCGTCCTTGAAGGCGCAGAAGGAGGGCCCCGTCAGAGCTTTCGCATTCTTTACGATTGATCATTACTTTCTCATGTATAAACGCAATACGTGACAATGGGCAATTGCTTATTTCCTCACACTGCAAAGAGAGGAGAAAAGGAGAATACCCTCTGTAGGCCGTCGTCAACCAGCCCAAGGGCGGTGACGGTAAACGGTAGCCCAATGCCTGCGGGTTCGGCAGTGGCCAGCCTGAAAGCTTAAATAAATGCAGCAACTCCGCAGTTAGTAGAGAAGCATGGCTCTCTAGCCGGTACAGTGTGCATGGACGCATCAATCAGGTAGCGATGACTGAAAAGTATGACGCCCGAAAGGATTGGCAAGTACTCTAAGATTTCATTAGCCGGTCGGGAATATATCTCGCAGGCCACCCCCTAGATATAGAACAGTGAATCCAACTTGCGGCACGGGCTTGGTGCATGGGTGAACATGCAGTCTGAAGTCTCTTTTTGGGAGCATTGGCCAGTTGACAAGGAAGCACACTGCAGTTACCGTTGCGTATCTAGGTGTTTGTGTGACCCCACAGGTTCTCGTCGGACTGTGGTTCCCGTTAAGAGCCCCGGAAAGGGAGCACGCCTTGGACGAGTTACGAGCACAAATTGGCTTTGTTGTCGCTGGTGCATCCTATATCCCCGCACGTGGTGCAGTCCCTATGGGCCACACTTCCCTGCATGGAAACAAGTTCACCCTCTCTTGCCTATCGCATCTCCTCCAAACAGAGGGAGACCCAAGGGGGAGGAATAAAATGGCTCATAGCAAGTGGGCTGGCAGAGATGGACACGCCAGTGGCATGCAGAACGCATGGGCAGAGGCCATCATGCACATGTTTGGTGCAAATGAGACCGAATCGCGTGTGGTGAAATTAAAAATGATCAAGTCATGGTTTCAGCTACTAAATCACATTTTTTAAATTTTAGTTCCTCTTCCACAGCAGGAGCTTCAGTTGGCATCGTTATTGCTGCATGAATACGCACATGACGAATCGACCTTAAGGGGTGTCTGCCGCTCCGCTGAGCCCCCCTATTAGGCAGATTTTAACGCATTTGACTATTCGGCTGTGTGGCTCTTGTTTAGCGCGCGCGACGTGAGGTGAAGTGGTGTACGAGGTGCTAGTCGCATCTATGAGGGGGCCCTTCAAAATCGTAAATCTACGACTTTTTGCCCTACTCCGAGTCCTTGAACCTAGACCATGAGGCTTGTGGGCTCCCCTTGGGCTGGCACTGCCTCGGCCGTCGGCGAAATTGCCCAGGCAGAATTCGAAGGCAGCAACATTGGCAATGAGACGGCCTTCGGGGATACGGCAGGCACGCGGAGCCGCTCGCTGCGACAACAGCGGCACAAGCAGCAGCACCATGACCATTTTTCACCCAGGGGTTTGGGCAGCTGCAACCGGGCACGCAACATCGACAGCCGCATGTTGAGCAATCGCCAAAGAAGCAGCTGCATCCGCCCAGCAGGAAGTTTTGATACGCGGTAAGTTTGGTATTTCGGTACAAGCCATATATCCTAAAGCTAGGGGGTTACATTATTTGCCGTCTGTGATCCTGGCTCAGCTGTGAAGAGGAATGGCATCCTATTCTGTTGGTCAGGCGGTCGGTGGAGAGCCTAAGCCCCAAATCACAACACTCTTCCTAGTTCGCTATCAGCAGAAGTTACTGCAGAGGCACGGCTCCACGCTTCGTTCGCTTGTTTGCATCCTTTACAACTGGAGTGAGTCTTGAAGGGCGCTGCTTAGGCAGAGGAAGGCGTGGGTTCGGAGCTGACCTTCCTCTAGAGGCTAGTGCAATGCTTCTGTTCTCTTGCAGAAGATTGACTTCTCTTTTACCCGTCTCCGGAAGATGGCGATACGGCACTAGCAGCAAGAGGGCTCCCACCACCACCGACCCCAAGCCACAAGCCCCACAGATCAGCCACTGCACCCCTGTTATGCCCTAATTAATGACGCACACGCATTGGCATAGAGCCTCTGACACTGCGGCCCTTTGCACGGCCACCCCCCCGTCTCCCCCCGTCCCCCTTGTCGACCAGCACACGTATCTTAAAGGGTCATGCCAAGCACGTTCCTGCATGCAGGAGCCCTTACTTCTAAACCTCCAATGTTCCCCCCCCGCCCTCTTGCTCTACACCAGCAACCGAAGCCACCCCTGTACTGACCCCAAAGGTGCACGACATGGGGAGTCCGCCGAGCTCAACAACGAACGCCTGGAAACCAGCGATGAAAAGGGCGATTCCCAGAAACATCTTGGACCGTAAAACTCCCTTGCAGAGATTCAAAGAGGACCCCGAGCGACGGGCGTTGAACATGTTTCCCAGCTGTGCAGAAACACCTCGCACCACACAAACTGTTTCTTGCCCCCAAATCCAGCCCCTACAGCGGCAGCTGTGAGCCTCTTTGCCCAATCTGACAGGTTTACGCTGGAGCAGGACGCGCGGACTACAGTGAGGCAGCACAAAAAAAACTGTGAGTTTCATGTAACACAATATACGGCATTCATTTTTGCCGCATGCACGCCATGCTGAGACAGCGGTCTCTGCCGCGAGGGCCTCCTCGCATCGCTGCTGGTGCAAACATGCCACTTCGAGTGCCGCTACAGCTGCATATCCTGCTATCGACGTTCCTCTTGCTCACCTGCATGAGCACGAAGGCGTTGAAAACCACCGTGTAGTGCCGGCTTGGGCCAATAGTGACACGCCAAGAGCCTTTATAATCCTCCACAGAAGAGAAGGGTACAAATCGCCGGCCAGAGCGCATCAAATGGGGTTTCGCAGTCCAGCAGTCTAGCCACAAAGCACACACCCAACCTCCACGAAATGCAGCCACCACGTAAGATGTTTGCCCTGTCCCATTCCGTAAGTACTCCAGTGCTAAGACAGCACTCTACGGATCTAGAGCCCAGGTAAGCAGAATCAAAGGCTGCTTATAAAGTACCACTAAATTCACAAAAGTCTGGAAACTGTCGTCTTGTCTCGTCTGAAATATGCGCCCAGGTCTCTTCGGGGATGAACTTCTCGCCCGCGAAAATCAGAGTAAACATCACCACCAACTGATAGAGCGCCTGCCCTATGATATTCCTAAACATCTTCTGAAGCCACACGCCAACGGGAGAGCATGAGGCAGCGGTTTCGCACGTGAACGGATAGGCAAACAAACTGAGGCGTCTTCATAGTTCAGCAGGAACAAGGTGGGCTAAGTACTCAGGGCTTCAACAAGATCTTGACACATATGCTACTTCACAGCCCATTCCAACTACGCACTGCCACATTGGCGTGCTGTCTGCTTGCCCCCTGCCTAGGGAGGGATAGGTAGACTACCTTAGTGACGAGATATTCTTGTTTCGTGTGGGGTTTTCTCCTCAGGAGTTCATCAGACGGTGGCTCTGTGGCCAGCGCCAACGAGGCAAACGAATCCATTATCAAATTCACCCACAGCATCTGCACAGCGCTTAAGGGCGACTCGCGCAGGGTCACGGCTACAAGCAACCACAAAAACCACAATGCATGCAAAGCCCTCAGCTGCATATTTTTTTCACGTTACTCGACCTATGAACGGGAAGGACTGATGAATTCTCAATCCCAACGCCTTGAACACTTTCAATAGCTTCATCGGGCTACAAACCGCCTCACCGCATACGAGCGCAGTAGCCACTGCGACCACGTTGACGGTCAGCTGGAATTCAAGGAAGCGCTGGATATTTGTATAGATGCTACGACCCCACTTTACTGCTGACACCAAGCTCTCGAAATTATCGTCCAAAAGGACAATATCAGCCGCCTGCTTTGCCACTTCCTTCCCTACGGCGCACGCTCACAACACGCACAGAAAGTCCTCTCTTTTGGGCTACTTACCGTCGCGTTCACAAGTTTTGTGTGAGCTTTCTGAGAGTAGCCGGAGGAAGGCCGAGTGCTTTTTACTTTGGCAGTAGAAAGCTGCACAACTCTCTAAGAACCGCTATGTGCTCTTCTGCACCACCGCTTTCCCAAGCTTTAAATGGACTCAGACTGCAGCCAACAGCCTGGCAGCCCTAAAACGAGGCTGTGTTACAATCCAGGAGTATAGACTGAACTGTACCGGTAATTCCCATGGCAAAGCCCACATCTGCCGTCTTGAGGGCAGGGGCGTCGTTGGCGCCATCGCCAGTAACGGCAACAACCGCTCCAAGCTGTTGCAACCCCACAACGAGTGCAAACTTATCCAGTGGCTGTGAGCGGCCAAGCACCTCCAATCTGAGAAGCATCCCCCGCAGATGCACGGACTGCGAACCGTGAAAAAGGCCTTCACTCACAGCCGCTGCCCCTTCAAGAGAAGGCGATTCGGCGGCATCGCCATGTGGAGGCATGCAAGCAGGACTGCCGCTGCTGCCGTAAACATTGAAACGTGAAGGTGCTTCGCGTTATTATGTCTGCACCCCGAATAGCCACGCTAGACAGGAACCCCACACACTGGCGATAGGGCTGTACCGTGGTGCAATACGCCTGAAGGCCTCTAAGTCTTTGACAACGTCCTTCCTGAGTTTTCGGCCTTCTCTTCGTTCTCCCGTGGTATTTGTTGGGCAGTCGCAAGTGCGCGTAAGGCAGACGCTGCACACGACGCCACCGACCAAGCGCGTGAATTCTGCACCCGTCATGGCGAGCCCGTCTAAATCACAAGGCACAAACTTCGCATGCGGTGTGTTCTTGCACGCAAAATGGAGCAGCGTCCAAAGACTGCCGCCGTCCATCTGTTGCGCTTGGTTTGTAGCATCTAGAGAGTAACAAGTGAGCCCTTACACGCCCTCCGTTCCCCCCGCTTCCCCCTGCCTCCCTCGCACAGGCCTGCACTGCAGCGGTTCCAAGCAAGCAACAGGTAGAGCAGCGTGGACGGAGCAAGAGCCTAACTCCCGAAGCTCCTCAAATAGGAAGCATTTCCTGACCTTCTTCTGGATGGAAGATGTTGCACTTAATGGCAATCTGCTTGGCAGTTTCTAAGTTGTCGCCCGTAACCATTCGCACGCGGATACCAGCCGCTTGGCAGGCCCTCACTGCGGCAGGAACCTCTTCCCGAAGGGGGTCTCTGCAAACCCCAGAACACAACACCGCCCTAAAGGCTCTAGCGCTTTTTCGCAGTGCTCATGCTTCAAGGAGCATTCGTTTTCCTTAGATCCCTAAATAGCGCTGACCTGATGCCGAGAATCGCGAGACACGTAAGTCCTGTTTCTACGTGTTTAAAGGGCGGCTTCGAGCTCATTTCTTTCCACCGAGAATCGCTCTTGGGGGTCACAAAGTCTTTGTAAGCAATGCAAATGGTGCGCAGTGCCTGGCCAGCCATTAAATCGATCACCTTTCGCTCCACTGTAGCAGCTGTCTCGGAGGTTAGGGGAAGAGCACAGAGATCGGGAGGCAGCAGCTGCTCGCTGCTGCTGCTGCTAGCCGATGCTGTCGGTGTTAGTTTTCCAGTCAGCAAAGGCGAGGCAATAAAATGCGAGCAGAGACGCAATACTGTCTCCGCTGCGCCCTTCACGTACACCCGATACATTTGAATCTCGTTTTCTGTCTCCTCAGAAGTGCTGGCTTCTCCTTTGGCAGTTTTGGGAAGCGAGAGGCTCTCCACTTCTGCTTCTGTTGGTCCCCGTGCAGGTGCTCTAAGCCGAGTACTGGCAGTGGTGGTGCTACCAAGTCGGCTGTTCGTGCTGCTGCTGCTGCTGCGACGACTGCTACGGCTGTCTCTTCTGTTCTTTCCCTTCGACTCCACGCTAACACTCGGCGGCGCAACAAGAACGGTGTGCTGCTGCTGCTGCTGCTGCTGTGGGTGCAGCGAGATGATGGTCGTCATTATCTTGCGGTCGCTGGTGAAGGGTGCCCTGAATATCGGCTGAAAAATTGGCAGAAAACAGCGCAAAACGCATATCTATAGCTGTGCGGGAGAAGATAGAACAGACAGCACCATCGACATTGAAGGCGCACATTGGGAGGTGCGCGTGGAATCGGGTCGAAGCCGACATCCACGCAGCACCTGACAGGCGACAAGAGGATAGCAACGGTGAAGAGATAGCTAGCGTGTGAGTCTCTGTGCTTAATTGTGTATGTCTATTTAGTGCACGCCTTCGTGCCTCAGCGAAGCGGTATGCAGGCCCTGGGAGGCAACCGGGGAAGTGAACCGAAGATGAAGCTACAGAAGAGTACGCGCTCGAAGCCAGTCAAATGCAGGCGAATATAAAGGACTCAAACGAAGGCTATAGAACGAAGACTACGTGCGTTGTTGTGTCTCCGTGTTTGCCACGCAACGTACATCTCCATAGACAAGCAGTTGCTGCTTCCTAATGTCTTCAGCACCATAGCCCAATTCGGCCGCCAGCTCTAACAAGGCGCACTCTGTAGGACTGCCCACATGCTTTGGACCCTTCCCTCCTACTTCTGCATCTGGAAATTCCGATGTAGTTTCTGCTGCAATAGATGTAGAAGGTGTGTGGCGGAAGCAGCGTGCGACAAGGCCCTTTTTGCTGCCTACATGAGGGGCGGCATCTACAGTGCTAACTGCAAGGCTTCCTGTGCTGTTTAAAATGATAGCCGTGGAGAGCAGCTGACGGACAAAGAGACATACAACCACACATACTTACAAGCGGACTCAAGAAAGCCCTCAATTAGGAAAGCGTATGCACATAAATCAAAGTCCTTCTCTATATGTACAGCATATATAGACATGCTGTGCTGCATTCAGCCGCCTATGTGTTAACACGCAGAGAGAGACTCTGGAGATGCACCTCCCACTGTGATTGCCCTCTATTATTCACAGGGACAGGGTTAGACACAGAAAGCCGCAAACAAACTCATATCCTTCCATCTATCCATCAGCGGACGCAATATATGAAGTAAGGCAGCTGGGGAATATGGGGGGAGCGTGCTTCAAATAGGCATGAAAAAAACCGGAGAAGCAGAATATTTATGCCCAACAAAAGAGGAATAGAGAGCCGCAAATAGGTACCAAGGGAAGGTGATATCACGAGGCTATACGAGTGCAGCTGTGCATTGCGATGCCTGCCACATGGTGAATGATACAAACCCCAGCCTCGCCTTACGTGAGCCCATTCTCTGTGGGTGAGGCCCTTCTCTAAGGGGACATCCCTCATCGCCTTCTTGGTGTTGTCACCTGCGCCAAGTGTTGCATTTGCGGCTGCTTCTAGTTCGCTGGTGCAGCAGTGCAGACACCGTGGACGCCCTCCATCGGTAGGCACTGCTGCTTGCTGGATCATGGCATCCCACGCTGTGTCGCCTCTACTGGCGGTAGCAGTCAAAACACTGTCCCTCCATCGCACTGCCTCTAACGTCGCTTTCAAAGGCTCGTTGTGAGACCCTCCTAGAGAGGGGGTGCTCCCCAGAGCAGTGAGGCTGTCGAACGGTCCAGGAAAGCCAGCGTATCCTGAGGAAACTGCAGGGCCTCCCCCCCTCCAGACGGCTTGTACCTCCATCTTGTTTTTCGTGAGCGTTCCGGTCTTGTCACTGCAAATTTCGTTAGCTCCACCCATTGTCTCGCATGCCGCCAGGCGGCGCACATAGTTTTTGTCTTTCTGAGAACAAACCCCGTGTTCTAAAGCCCCGAGTAGTCCAATGCCTCGAGCGCTGGATGCATGCATTGCATGTCCCCGATTCGAGACGGGAAGACTGAGGGGGATGACGCGGGGTTTCATGAGGCCTCTGTCTAGAAGCTGTTTTAGGGGGATTCTAAAGTGTTTGTGGCCTTCCCTACCAGCATTCTTCCGACAGAGTACGCGAGCGAAATGGTAACTGCAAGGGGCAGCCCTTCTGGCACGGCAACAACAACGATGGTAATGGCGACAACCAGAAACTCGAGGTGCTCCTTCCCCGTGTTCGCCGTTGTGGGTCTCTCCCCTTCAGGAGTCAATCCAAACATTATCCAAAATCTACGCACATGTCACACAGCGCAGACACCGACTCGTGGGAACCCCCACCCCCGTAACGGCCTCGTTGTTCAGGTACTGAAGGAAGCTTCACAATCAGCATGGCTTGGGCGAGTTACACGGGCTATGACCAGACGGCTTTGCGATCGATGATTATAAAAGGCCTCAAGTTTAGTTCACGGACTGGATGAGAAGGACGAAGAAGGTGACGCAGGCTGCCAAGAAGCCCAGCCTTCCAATATCCCTGGCAAGGGCATTCAATTTATCTGCGAGCAGAATACAAACAACCGGCGGACGCTTTGTGTGTCTCCCCCGAGACAGGGCAGGAAGGGAGCACTCGGGTCCGATTGAGAACTTAGGCCTCACTTTGTAGGGGTGTTGGCTGAGCATCCACAATAGTTAGGGTTTGGAAGAGTTGCCCTTGCTGACTGCGTTTCCCTACGGCAATGACTAAGGCTGAGCAGCTGCCAGCGACAATGGTGCTGCCGGCCACAAGAAGGGGTGAAGCAACGAGGTGGTGCTGCGGAACCCCTCCAAACCCCACTTGTTGCTGCTGGTGTTGCTGCTCCTCCGCCTGTTGCGTTTGCTGTTGTTGTGGCTGCTGCTGCTGCTGAGATTCTCGCTGCCTCTGCAGTTCTCTGGCCTGCTTCCAGCACTCGGCTTCCGCCTGCTTGGTGATTGACTCGCTCTCTCCCGTCATGGCACTTTCGTCTGCCTTCAGCTCCACACACTGAACCACCAAGGCATCTGCAGGAACTTCATCCCCTACTTCTAGACGCAGCAAGTCTCCGACCAACAAGCAAAAGACGGAAACCTCGACCTCTTCACCGCCTCGCACCACGCGACAACGCTTTTCTTCTGGATAGAAGCACAGACGCGTGGCATGGAGGCTGCAGGGCTGGGGGAGATGGAGGAAGGAAGGCAGATATATTGAAACAATGATGGGACGGCCACAAGTCCCACCCCAAACATCTCTACCTAAAATAGTTACGCATGCATAAACATGCTCTTGTATCTCTTCTTTAAACAGCGCTTCCCTACATCTGCACATCATGCCCGAAGGGCTCAACCACATAAAATGAGGCGTGCCCTTCATCCTTGCAACTGCAGTGGTGCACCGTCAACTCTTTCTTCCCCCCGTAGGGGCCACGTTGTGTTCTCTCACCCCGAAGCTTAGAAAGCTTTCTAAACTGCTTCTCCTTGCCCCAGTCGTTCAGAGCCGTCACGGAAACTACCACCATCACCGCAACCCAAATGGCAAAGCCCTCGACCCACTCTACCTCGGGATGCTCCCCCATCTGACACACACAAACACATACGACATCAAGACTATGGGGAAGCCGCGGAGGCGTCAGCGGAAGCAAAAGGGCAGCAAAAACAAGTAGGCAGATCCACAGGCAAAAAAAAAGCAAAATCGAGCGCATCGAGTATGCAGTTCCTAAGCCAATTCGGCTGCAGGGCTCTCTCTATTATCACACATGGAGGCTGCATACAGATACATATATATATATATATGCATGTATGCTTGGTGGCGCAGCTACTCTGGATTTCTCTCTGAACGCATGTCTATACTTCCGTAACCCTCTAGACGCCATGAAACAGGCATTTCGATGCCAACGTTCGCATGGAAGGTGGGCCATTCATCGAGATCAAGCAATTGATGGGAATCCCCCATTCCCCTCAAAAAGCGTGTCTGGACGTGCTGGTACTTTAGGGATGGTGAGGCTTTACTGTGACGCCGAGGACGATCATGACGAACCCCGCAACCATCAACACCCGTAGAGTAAAATCGGACGCGGCGTCCCAACAGTGCCGCCAAAAGGCTGAAGAGGCCGCATGGACAAGCCGAAAGCAGTAGGCACTAGGCCTTGTTAAGGCCAAGCAGCGTTTGCAGAAAACTCACCCAGATGTACACAGGCGGCTTTTGTGCAAGCGGGGACGCCGACACGGCCACACTTCTGACGAAGAGAGCTACAGCGAGGGGCTATTGCTAAAATGCGGCTACTGGCAGAGCGGAAAGTCAATAAAGCCGATTGCATAAGGCCTTGGGCTAAAGAACAGAGCCCTACGAGTTGGGGGCCTATGCGGCAGTACGTTCTCTCCAAAGTCCCTTTTCCTTTCGGCCAAAACCGCCGCATCGGCTTGGCTCAAGTCGGCTCCCTCCTCCAGACCGATAGACTCTCCGACTGAAGCAACGAGTAAGCCCTCGCCATGCATTTTCTTCGCAGTTTTCCCATGGTTAACTGCGTGGTGAGTAGCGCCAGTGGAGGGGAGGCCCATGCGCAGGTCCGTCCGCAGGGCCCGCGCCAGACCAGCGACTCCTCCCAACTCCTGCAAGGCTACTAGCTCTTCGTACTGAGTTCGTGAGACGTACAGAGTTACCAACTCTGCAGCAATAAGAAGAAAGGGCACAATCCACAAATCGACACGCCTTAAAGGCGACGAACACGATGAAGGAGGGTGTCATTGGCTGTAGATTGCGTCGTGCTGCTGCTGCTTCTTCTGCCTGCCTCTACGGTCGTATTACAAAGGGACGTCGGAATCAAGTGCCGTAGAAGCAGTGTAAACAAGGAAAGCTGAGCAGCAGAATCGTTGGCAACACCAGCTAAAAACACTACAAGCAAAAACATGATTAGAGCAACCCAAGCGGAGGCAGCACCTGCTTTCGCTTATCCCCAATATCCGCAGTTGCTCCCTAGCCTGTAGGGGCCTCATAAGTCATGACTCTGCCCATGCCAAGTACTAGCGTGTACCTGTGAGCTGTTCGGGCGTAATGCCAAAGATATTTCCGTTTTCTGCTGTGGCCCCTCCAGGGGGGCCTACGGGTACGCCCTCCTCCTCGCCTCTCAGTTTAGAATTCAGAAACCTAAAGGAGCCCTTACAGCCCGAAGAGGTACATGGATCAGCTGCAACCTCTGCATCAGTTGGCGCTGCTACTGCTGAGCGGGTAGCAATAGCAGGAGAAACACCTGTGCTGTCACCCGAGGGCTCGGGAGGGGGCCCATGGGAAACAGCTAAAGAGGAAGGAACTCCTGCAGCGCTGAATGGCACTTCGGAGTGGGGAAGAGCATCCTCGAAGGCTTCCTCTGCATCGAATATCCCATTCACCTGGGAAACTGCGGGGCCATTTTCTGTGGGCCCAATTCCTGAAACCTGTTCCTGCATCGCGGCTATCGGCAAATCAAAAGATTCCTTCTTCAGCTGTACGTACAGTGCTGCCTGATCAGGATTTGTCGGGGCATGCTGTCTTTATACGGGAAACTGAAGAAAGCCCAATTTGGGGGCTTCAAAGGGGCCCCCTGACCTTTTGAGGAAATATAAAGAGGGCGATATGAGTAGTTGGGAACAGTTCTGGCCCTCAGAGATAAGGCTTGTGCTGAGGGCCTTCTCTGACATAGCTTAAGAATGCCTTTAAGCTCTAACCTGGCCTTCCACTGCAAATCGAAGGAGAGAACAATACATAGTAAAACCTTTACACCTGTTAGTTTGAGCCTGTGATTATGGCCGAGACAGCAAATTTCCCTGTCCTAGCAATGGCACAGGTACAAGGTGGTGCTCATAGCACTCCATCAATACTTTTTTGAACTAAAGGATGACCAGAAGTCCCTCAGCCTCAGGTGACCTGGCACCTGA
This sequence comes from Cyclospora cayetanensis, assembly GCF_002999335.1. NCBI lineage: Eukaryota > Apicomplexa > Conoidasida > Eucoccidiorida > Eimeriidae > Cyclospora > Cyclospora cayetanensis. Next base: position 6,593 of record NW_020312049.1, on the reverse strand, counting down.
CGTAGCAGCCACAGGTGGTCGACTGGCAAGGAGGAGCTTTCCGGGTAAAAGTGCGGGCATTAAAACAACACCGAGGTCCTAATAAAACTGGAAATCATATTTAGAGTGATTTGAAAAGGAAAAGGCACATAAGGTCTCAGAGGATAGTCCCGACGTCTATCATAAACGCCCATGCCAGGCCAAAAACACGGTCCAATGTGGCTGTTATTTGTGGATGTAAACCTGAATCCCGTAAACGGTTTATAGATCAAGTGAGGCTAGGAGAAGGAATCTTCTTGTTAGAGTCAGAGAAGAAAGGCAGCCACTGGAGACGGCAGTGGGACCGTGTGCAGATGCGACGAAAGCCATTGAATGGCCATTATGGAAACTAAAAACAAAAAGATAGTGACTCGACTAATAGGCTGAATAAGTGTTCATTTTTGTTCATAGGGTAGGGTAATATGATCACCATTATCTTTTAGAACCACATTTCAGCTTCATTCGGTGCACCCCCGTGCAGGAACAGCGCACCACCGGTTAGGACCACAGTAGGAAAGATGCAGGAAACCACAAAACGAATTGATGCTCAGCATTTAAAGATGTTCAAAGACCTTAAGACTGAAAGGCGGGCGAGCTTTGCGCAACCTTGCCATAAACCATCTTGTCACAGTTCTGGCAGCGCGTTGGATGTTTTTGTTTGCCGCCTATTCATATGCAGCTGCATCCCACAAAAGTCCTAATACCGCAGTGGCGTTTAGCTGCTATGTCTCATTGTGGCCCATGAAATCTCTGCAATGCCTCTCTTTCAACTGGACTGAAAAATTTGTACTTGGCCGTTGAACTGATTGAGAGATTTGAAATGCCGGGACATACTGCATTTTCCGCCTCTAAGGCCGAGCTTGCCCCTAGAGTTTGCTCCAAATCGGTCAGAAAATCAAGGTTCTGTTGTTGCTGAAGAGTACGTAAATATATTTGAAAACGATCGTCAGAGCCAATTGAACAGCATATCGACATGGAAGATGAGATCAAGCTTACACTGCCCATTATCTCCTGGAAAAATCCACGTTTCCGATGCATAGCATTTTCAACTTCTCGCTGCCTGCTGCGTTCTTGATGCAAAAACATAGACATATCCGTGTGCACGCCGTCAGACACTTCTGCTTCATCTAACAAAGATATTTAGGACTAGCTTAACCCAACAATACAAAAGGCCTACCTAGATGCACATTGATTATCGGATATGGAGGAGGCGTCTGCGAGAATATCATGGTGCTTCGTTGCAAAAAAACTAGTGAGGTTCATGCGCCGTACTTTATCTCGGTCCAGTTGTGATTGGCTCTGTGCAAATCGGTGGGGGTGCAGAGGCAGAGCAACAGAAAAAGGGGAAAAGGACAGTAATGAAAGAGCCTCAAACATACATAAGAAAACGAGCATTTTTACATAACAAGGTATACCGTGGGGCTGCTTTCCGTGCAGCTTAACAAACATGTACTTGAACATGTCCACTCATGACCGGTGAAAAGTTCAATGAGAAAGGTGCACGTACGCTCCAACCGGTTGGTACATTTATCGAAAAAAAGCTTTCGCCTCTTCAGTGAAAAGTTCTTTTCTGAATCAATTGTTTCATAGAGGAAGGCAAAAATGCATGCTTTTAATTTCAAAACCCGCACTTTTCTCTCGGATTTCTGGAGCATTCACATAAATCTGTCAACTCACTAGTCGTGTCATTATGGTTGTCGACAGTAGACCAAAGAAATATGGTGGATGTTCTATGTGCATTTTCCCCGTAAAATAGCAACCCTTTTTCGCTCAGAAGGGCTATGTCTGCAAGGTGCAAATGGAGCAATAAATTTCTCTGTATTATGGTGGTAACAATCGCCCTATGGCATTACTTCCCCTGAAATTCCGGGAAGGTATATCCGATGCAATTCCACGACACCTTGGACAACAAATGTTTGGGTGTTTCTGTCCAACTTGTGGCTCGCTGAGCTATGCGCAACATGGGTTAGGCGTTAGAGCTGTCTTGGCTGTAACCGCCCTGTATCGTGCGAACCGACGGGCTAAGAAACCGGCACTTAAAATTCTCATATACAAAGAAGCAAATATCATCTGCCGTGGGCCATTTATCGAAATTGGAAAAAGAGAGGATCCTCCAATTTGGTAAAGGACGCGGCCCAGCTCGGCGACGGCCGTGGGGGGTCACGGTGTCCAGTAACACTCTCCCCTTGCTTATCCAGGGAAATCCAAGCCCAGATTGAATTATTATTTGGCAAAGAACTACCAGCGCAGTGCAGCATGGAAGGCTGCCGCATATAACACTGCTACCGGCTGCATTCTTCTGGCTGACTTCAGCCCCAAAGAGTGCCCGAATACGAGCTTTTGCAGCTCTAGCGCCCCGTTGGAGCCCCTCGTGTCTCGCATTAGACTCTTCCTCATCCATTCCAAGTCGTGCCTTACCTCTCGGATGACAAGGAGAGGGGTGGCTCAAGTGCAGGGGTTGTGAGCAGAGTGTCGGCCCAGCCAGCCAGGCGGCATGAGGCCCTCTCCGTTTCTTCTAGGCTGCTGCGAGGAATCCTTCCTCCGCGCTTCTCGATGCTCATTAGTGAAAATAGACCTGTTGTAAATCCTCCAGCTCCAACTTGGAGAGGTCTTGGCCTTTGTGCTGAGGTGCATGCCACCCGACCGCGGGCACACATTGCTGCAGCAGTCCACGCCTTCCTCCCTTTCACCTTCTGTCTGGGACTGCATCGATTCAGGCATTTGTCGCCTTTCGTGAATTCATTCAGCTGCCATTTTAGCAATGAGAATCGAGGCGAGGAGGCTCTTTATTCAAAGACCCCGAGCAGTAGGCCCAACATTCCCGAGTTGCATGTGCATCCGCTGGTCCGGTTCGGCTACTCGCTTTTCGGGTTCAGCAAATTTGTAGAGGATCCAGAAGCCACTGTAGTGTTCCTCGTAGCGTTTGCCATTCTTTTGGGGCCGCAGCGCTGCGCACAGATGCTGTGTCTCGCATCGCAGCCCCCATCCGCAGCAGGTGATTCAGAGACAGCAGAGCTGGATCGGCAACTGCCCTGCCTAGCATTCTTTGCTTATCGACAAGCCAGTCGGGTGTCTTGAGAACGGCAGCGGCAGCAGCAACTCGCGCAAGTGCAAGGGAAGGTGGACTGGGAGCTTATGCAGCGCGCTCCCAGTCCAGGAAACCCTTGAGATCGAACGAGATGGCGTCTCAGGAGGGCAACTCTCTGGTGCTCCCGCAACAGCAACATCACCAGCAAGACTCGCGTAGCGCTGGCTTTTGCGGCGTGTCATAAAGAGCCATCCTCCAGAACAGCAAGGTTGCACGCCACGTTGTTAATGCCATGGCAGCCGCTGGGGGAGGGCGCCTCCCTCCTGCAGCAGCGAGGGCCCCCCGAGCAATGCTGAGCGGCGGAATGCCGCTTACGGCCAGGGGGCCCTGCGGGTCTCGCGTCATCCACATACACACCGGGAGGGGGCCCCCCTTCAGCGTCAGGTGTTCGGACCCTCACGAAGCCACTACTGGCTGGTTGCTCTCTCGCGTGCTGCAATGCTTGACAGAGTCAGGTAAAAGCGCCGAAATTCACGAGACCTCGGAGAAATGGCGTCGTTTTAGCCGTTTTTTCCAAAAACGTACCGCTGCTTCACCGCTGATCCGGGCAACTGACTCCCTTCCTCGTACCATTTCCACTCCCCCTTTCTAGATGCATGCACCGCTCAGCGATTCTCCAAGGGACCCGACCGCGGGAACTCTTTGAGCTCTCAATCCTCTCCTGTAGTGCCGTGCACTGTGCATGCTGCTGTAACTCGCCATGGCGCTGCGTGTGCCTGTTGCTGCTGCTTCGTGCCTGTTGCTGCTGCTGCGTGTGCCTGTTGCTGCTGCTGCTTCGTGTGCCTGTTGCTGCTGCTGGTTCGTGTGCCTGTAGTTTCCCTACCAGTCCGCAACATGCGCTTCCGCTTGTTAAGGGTGTCTTTGTTTCCAGGAGATGAGGAAGCAGCCTCCCGCGCAGTGGCGCTCAAATGCTGCTCCCCTCATGACGGTAGGAGGCCTCTTCCGTCAGGTGCCAGGGACTGGCTGGATGCTCTCCTCCAAGACGGAGACAGGCCCCTCGCTCTCCTCCCCGAAGGTCTACATGTGTGCTGCTTCTATGCGACCCCCTTTGAGGAGCAGCTGCCTCGTGAAACTGAGCCTGGAGATGTTGACTCCGCTGCTGCAGCCTCACGTGTTGTCGTAGAGGCGATCCAGCCACCACTCCTTCAAGGAGCAGAGGCCCCTTTGACGCCATGCAGCAAGGAAATACATGCAGATGTAGCCGCTTCTACCCCTGCGGGTACAGGGGCTTCTCTTGAAGGGGCCCATAAGCTCTCTACCCCAACGCAACCAAACGGCTCTGAACACAGCCGCGCCGTCGCACAAACGCAAGCTGCTGTAGCTGTTGCTACTGCTGCCGCCGCTACTGCTGCAGCTGCTGCAGCTGCAGCTGCTGCTGCGGCTGCAACACCCACCATCGCCGCAGTTGCAAGGAGTCCCTCCGGATCCTCTAGTCAAGACGGAGACTCTACAGCCTCCTCTCTCAGCTCTGCGCACGTCGTATACCCCATGAGCAGCCTCAACAGCAGCGCCAGCAGCAGCAGCAGTCAGCTCCCAAGGGCGCGAGGGCTTAGAGCTTCCCCCTTCCCAACACCCTCGCCGCTGAATGACTGCCTTGTGGCCTCTAAACCTTTCTCCTGCGCTCCAATGGGTGGCTCTTTAGAGGGGCCGTTGGTGGCTTCTGAGGCTTCTCGGACGCTGCTGCGCTGCTGCCTGTGTTGCTTCACATTCGAGCGTCAGATCGGGCGCGGGGGATTCAGCAGAGTGTTTCGCGTGAGGAGCAACAAGAGCGGGAGACTGCTGGCCATTAAAGTGCTGCAAAAAGAAAAGATTGAGAGAGACCCCCAGCGATTGAGAAGGGCGCTTGCAGAGAGGAAGGTAATGGCCACTTGCCAGTCTCCTTTCATTCTCCAGCTACTCTGCTCCTTTCAGACAGAAAAGGAGCTTTTCTTTGTTACGGATTTCTGCCCGGGAGGTGAGCCCTTCAGGTTCAAAGTACACTGTCTGCCCCTGAGACATGTGCATGGAGCGGTGATCTCTCCTCTCTCTAGGTGTTGCTTTCACTTCGTGCGTCTCCTCCTCCGCCTTGCCCGTACGAATCATTCTGTGCCTGTTGCGTGTCTATCCGCATCCCGCTGTGCTGTCTTTCTCTGTGTTTCGCGAACTTTGAGGCATTTTTCGGGGTCTTCCTCCCTCTGCATTAAATCTGTGGTGGAGAGGAGGGGGACAGGAAGAGGGGAGGGGCAATTCAATTCTGAGGGTAGTTGGAATTTGTGTCTTTAGCTGTTGATGCGTCAAGTAGAGAGAGAAAGCGAGACAAGGAGACTCACAGCTAGACTAAGAGACAGATGGAGAGGAAATCAGCAAATTATTCCACGGGGCGGATATTGGGCTAAGGGAGTAGTCCTCACTACAGAGAGCAGTGCAGTTGAACGATTTACTCGGACTATTTTTTCTGCTGTTTTTGCGACTGCAGGGGACCTGGCAGCCCTACTACGCTGCCACAAGCGCTTCAGTGAAGAAGTGACGCGCTTCGTTGCAGTGGAGGTGCTGCTTGGGTTGCAGCACCTCCAGACGCACCATGTGGTGTATAGAGATCTTAAGGCAGCCAACGTGCTCATAGACCTAGATGGGCATTGCAGACTTGCCGACTTTGGATTGGCCAAGAGGCTCACGGGTGAGAGTCTGAGGCAAAGCGGCGATGCAGCTTTGGAGGTTAGGTGCTGCTGGGTTCAGTGGCTGCCAGTGTGCAACCCGAGTTGCTGTCTTCGCAGGGCAGCTGAAGAGGACCTTCTCTTTCTGCGGCAGTCCGGAGTATTTGAGTCCAGAGATGCTTCTCGGCACGGTGAACGCTAAGGCTCAATCTCGGCCCGAAACGCGCGCTTCGGAAGCATGCGGAGTTTAGAGGGGGCAAGAGGTTCATGGCTGTTGTGACTAAGGCCTTGCGGCATTGCGCCCTTTGTTTGGCGCCCGCCACGAAGTCATTTTCGGGGGCGGTGACTTAGAGAGGCTCTGTGTTTCAAGGGGAGAACTTGCGATGGGGGTCGCTGCTTGTGTTGCCGGGCGATGGTGGGTGTGCATGCAGGGGCACGACCACAGCGTAGACCTCTATGGCTTGGGCTGCCTGATTTACGAATTGTTGGTTGGGGTCCCTCCCTTCTTCTCCTCGAACCGGAACGTGATGTACATGAAGATCATGCAGGGTTAGTGTCGACTGAGAGCTCCGTTAACACGATACGAGAATGTGTATACATATACTGAGCAGCCAATCCCAGTGTGCCGCGTCGCTCACTGAGAATGTAAATGCATATATATATGTATATGTACATATGAATGTATATATATGTATATCTATATTTATAGGGCGAGAGAGAGAGAGCGAGAGAGAGAGACAGAGAGAGAGACAGAGAGAGAGAGAGAGAGAGAGAGAGAGAGAGAGAGAGAGAGAGAGAGAGAGAGAGAGAGAGAGAGAGAGAGAGAGAGAGAGAGAGAGAGAGAGAGAGAGAGA